>NC_048302.1:15646379-15744829 GCF_013100865.1 Trachemys scripta elegans
GGGGGCGGAGTTGGGGCGGGGGTGTGGGCGGGGCTGGGGGCGGGGCCGGGGCCCCGTGGAGTGTCCTCCATTTGGAGGCACAAAATATGGTAACCCTATTCCCACTGTAAGACCCCAGTTTCAATTATTTGTAACTTTGCCAAACTTTAACTGTTTAGGCTGAAATTTTCTATACTGGGTGTTTTCCTCAGGCTGATTTTTTTGGAAAGTTTTAGCTTAAAATGGTTCAGTCACTTCCAAGAACAAGGTTAGGGGGAAATATGTTGTTTTGCCCATGTTAAAAAAATTCTTACAACCTTTTAGTTGAGAAGCTCTAGTACCACCATGGCTTGCACAGAGACTTGAAATTTGGCACAGGGATGTAGCGGGGGAGGGAGGTCACGCTGGGGTCAGGGCTATGCTTTTTGCCATTCCCATGAAAAACTGTCAAAATCTGGCCAAGTTATAAGCCTCTGAAAAATCTCAATTTGCACATGCTCAGTAGAGGTTTGTTAGCAACTGGCAACTAAACTTTCTGAAGACTTTAAAGAAGTAATAAAATAAAATATTATAATATCTAGCTCTTCATCAATAGATCTCAAAGCACTTTACAAAGGAGGTGAGCATTACTATGCCCATTTTACAGATGGAGAAACGGAGGCACGGAGCAGTGAAATGACTTCCCAAGGTCACCCAGCAGGCCAGTGGCAGAACCAGCATAGAACCCAGGTGTCCTTGTCCAGAGCTCTGTCCACTAGGCAACACTGCTGAGGTTATACAGAAGGTTGTGTCAAAGCAGCCCAGGCAATACTTTCAATACCCAGGCCAGTTTGATTTTTAGATCTGAGCTCACTATAGGACTGCTGTGGTTTTGTTAGGTGGTGATGACCTTCTGGAGATAAATGAAGATTCTTCTTTTAGCTCTGTTGTCTTTGATAGCATTGACCACAAAGAGGTTGAAATCGCTGTGGATGCTGAGGGGACAGACAGTATTTCTTGACTAAAGTCTTTCTTTCTTTCTTTTCTTTCTCCAAGATGACTCAGAGAGTAGTTTTGGGTGATTGCTCATGTGTTCTGAGTCTTGATCATGTGAGGTATTACAGAGTTCCACGCTGTTGCCTCTCCTGTTATATGTGTACGTGAGGCTAGTAGTAGAGAACCGTTAGGTGAAATGGGCTGTGGTGTCTTCAATATGAAGATGACAACCAATACTTCATCAGACCTGGCTGCTGATCATAGAATACAAACACGTAAGGCTGGAAGGGACCCTGAGAGGTAAACAAATCCATCCCCTTCATGCTGAGACCAGACTAGGGTATGTCTACACTGGCAGGTACAGCGCCACTCAGGGTTGTGAGTTCAATTCTTGAGGGGGCCATTTAGGGATTTGGAGCAAAAATCTGTCTGGGGATTGGTCCTGCTTTGAGTAGGGTGTTGGACTAGATGACCTGCTGAGGTCCCTTCCAACCCTGATATTCTATGATTCACATACCTGTCACTAACTGGCTGACCCCAGGCAAGCACACATGAGCCACAAGACCCCCAAAATAGTAACTGCAGGGGAAATCAGTGTTCCAGGACCGAACTGTACACTGGGCACGTGGCTCTTGGGGAGAGCCAGCATGGGGGCTGGGGGGGGAGGATTATAATCATTACTGTCCCCACACTTTCCACAGGCTGTGTTCATTATGGAAGATATCCCGCTGCTGAGGGTGAGCAGGGAATCAAGGGAGGGTCTTCTCCAAGACTGCGGCTTCCGCCCTGGCCCTTATGTGGCTCGCTTATGTGCAGCAATGGTCCTCCCACCCAACCCCTTCGTGACAGCAGAGTGGCGTGGGAAAGTTACTCTTAATGGGGTAAGAAACAAAGCAGCTCTGCCTGAGAACCTGTGGTAGCGGATTGCCCAGTAACTCCATGAGAGTTTCGCGGAGATCTCTGAGGCAGATTCCCATGAAATGAGGGAGTCAATCAACACCCTGTTCTGCCACTCAGACTAGGCATGTGGTGATATGTGCATCATACAGACACAAGCCTGCTTTCTGCAATCCTCCTGCCCCCAACAACTCACCTCAGCGATTCCCAAAATCAAAGCCACTTGCCCAGGGGCCTCCTCTCCTGTTTGTGCTTTGCCAAGCTCCGACAGCTGTGACTGGCTAGCCGCCTCTGGGGTAGAGAAGAGCTCCTGGCTGCATGCATCTCTGACCTCCGAGTCATCCTCTACCTCTGGGTCCCCCTTCTCATCCTCATTCCTCCTCCTGGTTCGGTCCACTCTCGACTGGCACACGAGCCACTGAAGTATCCACGGTGGCCTTCGCAGTGGAGGTGGGTCACCACCGAATATCGCATCCAGCTCTTTGTAGAACCGACAGCTCATGGGTCAGCACCAGAGCGGCGGTTTGCCTCCCGCACCTTGTGGAAGGCGTTCCGCAGCTCCTTCACTTCGACCCTGCATTGCAGTGTGTCCTAGTCATGGCCCCTTTCTGTCATGCATCATGAAACCTGTCTGTAGGTATCATAATTCCTATGGCTGGAGAGCAGCTGGGACTGGATAGCCTCTTTTCCCCAAATGCTGATGAAGTCTAGCAGCTCGGCATTGCTCCAATCAGGGAATCGCCTGGTGCATGGAGCAGGCATGGTCACCTGGAAAGATGCGCTGAGACCATTGCACATGTCACCGAGCAAACAGGAAGGGGACTTTCAAAATTCCCAAGGAATTTAAGGGGTGGGGCTGACAGTTGGTCACCTAAGGGCAGGGCAGTAGAGTTCAAACTGATGACCAGAGAGGCGAGAACAGGCATTGTGGGACACCTCCCGGAGGCCAATCACAGTGCTGTAATCGACCAGGGTGTCTACATGGGCTGTAGCCTCGGTGCAGAAAACTGTACGCTTCTCGTCGGGGTTTTTTTTTTTTTTTTAAAGTGCTGCAACTGTGCGATTTCTGTGCAGTAAGAGACTTGGCAGTGTGCACACCTCGGGAGTTACAACGCAGAAAGCTGTTTTACTGCACAGAAACTTGCCAGTGTAGACAAGGCCTACAGCTCCATCTACACGAGAAGCAATGCAGCTGCACTGCTGTAGCGCATCCGATGAACACGCTCTAAACTGACAGGAAAGAGCTCTTCCATCAGCTTAATTACTCCACCTTCCACGAGAGATGGTAGCTGAGTAGAATGGGACAGTTACCTCCCATGTCTTACAAATTACACTCCTATTAATATACCCCAGAATGATATTAGCCTTTTTTGCAACTGCATCACGTTGTTTGCTCAATTTGTGTTCCATTATACCCCCAGATCCTTCTCAACACTACTATTGCCTAGACAATTATTCCCATGTTTTAGTTGGGCATTTGATTTTTCCTTCCTAAGTATATTATTTTGCACTTGTCTTTGTTGAATTTCATCTTGGTGATTTCAGACCAGTTCTCCAGTTTGTCAAGGTCGTTATGAATTCTAATCCTGTCCTCCAAAGTGCTTGCAATGCCTCCCAGCTTGGTGTCATCTGCAAATTTTATAAGCATACTCTCCACTCCATTATCCAATTAATTAATGAAAATATTTAATAGTACTAGACCCAGGATTGACCCCTGCAGGACCATACTAGATATGTTTTCCTGGTTTAATAATACTACACTTTGAGGATAGTTTTTCAATCAGTTGTGCACCCACTTTATAGTAATTTCATCTAGACCACGTGTCCTTAGTTTGCTATGAGATGTCATGTGGGACTGTGTCAAAAGCCTTACTAAAATTCAAGCTATATCGCATCTATTATTTCCCCCATCCACTAGGTGAATAACCCTGTCAAAGAGGAAAATTATGTTGGTTTGCCATGATTTGTTCTGACATATCCATGTTGGCTTTTACTTATCTCATTATTCTTACAAATTAATTGTTTAATAATTGGTTCTAGTATCCCTCCAGGTATGTAAGATAGGCTGACTGGTGTATAATTCTCCAGGTCCTCTTTGTTCCTCTTTTAGAAGATTGATACTATGTTTGCCTTTCTCCAGTCCTGTGGGACCTCACCCATTCTCCATGAGTTCTCAAAGGTAATTGCTAATGGTTCCAAGATGGCTTCAGCTAGTTCCCGAAGTACCCTTAGATTAATTTCATCAGGCCCTGCTGATGTGAATACATCTTACTTATTAAATATTCTTTAATTGGTTCTTTCCCTTTTCTGGTTTGTGTTCCTTCCCCCTTGTTGTTAAGATTTACTATATTAAGCATCTGGTCACAATTAACCTTTTAGTGGAGATTAAAGTTAACCATTAAACACATCAGCCTACTTGGCATTGTCAGTGATTAGTTCTCCTTCCCTGTTAAGTAGTGGACCTATACTTTCTTTCATCTTTCTCTTGCATCCTAAAAAGTCATCTTCCCCTTGGCCCAGGATCAAGGCTTGGCTGAGGGTGAGATAGTTGTGACCTAATCCAGATCAGACTGAAGTGACGGTGGTAGCCTGAGGGGGCAAGCTTAGAATTTGAGCTCCAAGGAATGATGAAGTTATCAACTCCTCAGTTCACAGAGTTTGCCCACCATTTCTTAGTCCAGTTCATAAACTGGGGATCTTATTGAATTCATATAAGTCAGCGGGACAACTTGTGGAGTATGGTGCTACTCACGGTAAGGGTGGGGATCAGAATTTGCCCCTTTTTATGTTGTAAATGCCCCTCTGTCCCTTTCCATTTGGGGCATTCAACACATAACTTTACCATGATCTAATTTTTCAGAAAGATTTTGCAGGTTTGAGCCTATCAAAGCAAATACAGTGGAATGAATGCATTTTCACTAGCTCTGACACCTTTATGAGGAGAGAGGGCAGATAAAAGTATCTGACTGAGATAAACCGAAAAGCAGGAGCTGTCTAAGCAGCCTTTTCCTTGGTAGTAGTTACATTCTTTATGTCCTTACATTTGTCCATGCCCTGAATAGGAACAAACCTTCTTGAGTGAGATAATAAAAGGCTGCACTTCATAGAGCCTTTCACATAAGTATCCCAAAAGAGCATTACAAACACTAAGTAAGCCTCACAACACCTGTGAGCCAGCCAAGTAAGTATTCTGAAACCCAATTTATAGATGCAGGAAATAAGGTCTACAGGGGTAAAGTGACTTGCCTAAGGTCAAACACAAATGAGCGTTTGGCGTCAAGAGTAGAATCCAGGAGTCCCCTACCCTAGGCCACTAGACGAGTGTGCACTAGGTGTTATTCTTAGTTACAAGGCAGATCATCCAGCCAAAGAGAAACTTTGTGCATTTAAAATTATCTTTAAAAATATTCTATGAACAAAGCGTCCCATTTAGGATCTTTTTCTGTTTTATATACATATAAACGTTATAAATATATAAATAAATACATTCAGGGGAAATTTGATGCTTGCTGGCTGAGAGGTGGTTTTTGCACCGATGGTATTCCTGCTTTTGTGGATGCTGCAGATGGCTCACATGATGATTTCAATGCCATATGTCGTCAAATAAAAAAACCTTTAGCAAGGCTCCAGAGCTGGGCGTTGGGATCCTTGTTTCTGTTTAGTTATTGATTTATGGTTGCCATTGCTGGAGGCTATCTCCCCCTCCCCCAAAGATTAAAAAAGCAAAACAACATTTATAAGCACCCTCTTCTTTTTTTCCCCCCTTTCAGCCTGACATCCTCTCAAATGCTACCTGACAGACTGCAGCAATCATCCTGTGAATGGTAAGTAATTTCCTTATTGACAGCCTCCCATTTACTCTGACATCTGCCAGCAGTCCCTGACACTTGAATAAGCATTAAGACATTAACAGTCTGGCACAGGTTTAAGGGCTGGAATAACAATGTTCTGTGAGCCCACTCCACAAAAAACACATCCAAAGGCCCTCTCTCACTCAACTTTACCATCTTTCTGGTTGGCTGTGGGGGAGATTGTAAATGCAGATTATTTACTTGGTTGCACTCCCATCTTTTGTTATCCCACACAATGGGGCCTGATCCACAGCCCACTGAAATCAATGGGAGCCCTTTCCATTGACTTCAGTCGGATTGGAATCAGGCCGAAGGAAAGCACGCTGAATATGTATGGGAACATCGGAAGAGGGGTGTGGAGGGCAGAAGACAGCCTTTAGAAGAAAACCACTTTGCTGAGGCTAAATGTCATTCATAAAAACCTCCCTGAACTGCTGAATTGGAATTAGGAGCGCCTTTACGTTCCTTTTCAGTGCCTGACCTTCATGTGCTAGATGGACAATGTGTTCTGGGAACCCCTGTGGTTTTTGAAGGATTATTAAAATGTGAAAATGGTCCAAACATATTTGATTCAAATAATGCGTACTAGAGCATAGATTATTTATATGTGCGTGTGTTTGGGGGGGGGGGATCTGCTGCCTTTCTGGGATCCACATAGAATGGATGATCAGACAGTTTAATACTCATTCAGCATCTCCTCTAGGAATTCCTCCCATACAAACCACTTCAGGCTACTTTACAGAGGAAGTTTGCCATCGTAACCTGCTGGGCTTCCATTCAAACCTCAAAATACAGTTAGTAAGAGGTTTCTGTACCCAATTACTTTCATGAAACCTTGTATGCCTCCCAGATGGTTAATAGTCAGTGCCCTTTAAAAGCCCTTGGACACACTTCAGTCATCTCTAACCTCCGCCAGTGCACAAAGCATTCAAAGGCTGCACAAAACCACAACTTTTATTTTCATGCATGCCTAAAATATGCACAAGCGATTCTCTGTGCTCCCTATCTGCATGAGAGGAGCCTACGTGTTTTCGATCATCCAGGGCTACTGGACAAATCCAATGTATGTTTCAGCAGAGAAGATAAGGATAGAAGAAATGTTGTCAAACATTAAAGCAATTTTTGGATATTTGAACATAAAGTTGTTGATACCTCTAGGCCCGTTGGTTCAAATCCACCCTAGCTGGGTGAAGAAAAGAGGCTGATATTACTGAAAGATTGTTTAGTGGCATATGTGAAAGGAAAGTTTGGTGGGCTGTGTCTACTTCCCAGGGAATATGGCCACATCACAAAAACTGCCACCATAGTAACTAGTGGCTGTATCAGGAGTCTTAACTGAGAGGCCAGTCACTGAGGACTCAAAAAGGCACAGCCGCACTCTGTGTTGGAGAGGTGGAATGCTCCTGGAGAGCCCCAGTGCACAGTGGGAGCATGCCAGGTACTGCACACCTATAACGGGAGGAGCATACAGCCCCCTGCTTACAGCTACTCCATGGGCGGCCTTGCCTCCTCCCCACTTCTTTTTAAGGACACTGAATACCTACTGGGGAGTATGGAGGGAGAGGTTCCTGAGGTCATGGACTGCAACTGTGACTGGGCTTTGTGATTTGCACTCCTTGCATTGCTGCTTCCCTCTAACTATGCACCTGTATAAGAGCCTGGTCCTACACAAGCATGGAAAGTAAACCCCGCTGTCCCTAAACGTGGGCTGTAGCATCTGTCCTGTGGGGCAACAGACTACACGGCTGTTGATCTAGCACTTTTTGCATTGAGACTAAACTAATGCAAAAAGATGTACTGTAAAATAAAACCACCCCTGGATAACAGTTGACACTGGCACCCTTCAGAGCTGTATTGTTTTATTCTATTAGGCAAATAATACTGTTTAAAAATAGTATAAATGCTGCTTACCCAACAGAAATGACTCCACAAGAGCTGTTATGATGGAGTAAATAGCACACATTTAAATGATGGTCTAAATGTGCATTTTCAGGTATTTATTTACTCTCATGACACATTGTTACTATTATCCTGTCTTGCTGTGTTAATTCATGAATATTTCAATGGCAGCTTGTTTGCTTCCACCGCTGGCTTCCGCCCCCGCCCCTATACAGCAGACAAAAGGCCCAGATTCTGCCAACTGTTATGCACATGCTTAGCTTTTTAGAGAGTAGTTCCATGGGACATAGTCTCATTAAGTGCTCTTAGACTTAAAATCAAGCCTGTGCATATGTTTTTGCAGAACTGGAGGCACAGAAGAGACACGAAGGCAGAAAAATATAATTTGTTCCTTACATTTATTATGGTGTTCAAGTATTATTGCCTAGGAGTAGGGTGACCAGATGTCCTGTTTTAAAGTCCTGTTTTTTGGGACTTTTTCTTATATAGGCGCCTATTATCCCCTACCCCCTGCCCATTTTTTCCACAGTTGCTATCTGGTCACCCTACCTAGGAGTTCTCATTTGTTTAGGGCAATTGTACTACTTCAGCAGAATAGGACCTTGGCTGGATCAGCCATTTCTCATCCCCTCCCATTTCATGGTGGGAGTGCACACCATTGAATTGGAGGCAGTAGAAGAGATGCACTAGGGTCCAGTAAGCCAGCTCATTCTTAAGAAAGGGGGAGGAAATCTACAATCTGTTTTTTTAATTAGCTCCTCCCATCCTTGTATCTCAGCGAAGACACTAACATCACTAGCAGAATGCAAAAGCACTGCCTTACTTGAGAACTGATGCCATGAAAGTCTCTGCCGATAAACAATGCTACAGCTTCCAGTTTGTTTTTCATACACAACTTTAACATCAGACCAGGAAGCAGAATTATCCTCTCATTTTTCAGAGAGTCAGTTGACTTGCCAACTTGTGGTTTTATCCTGAATCTCACAAAATTTGGTGTTTTTCTTTAAGATCCAGCCACAGGAAGCACGTGATTAGGTGAGAATCTCTGCTTTTTTCTTTTTAAGGACGATTCTAGCCCTCATGGCTGTGGAGAAAAGCTTGAAAGCAGACCCAAGTATATCCTAAAGGGTCAGAAACCAAAAGATATAAGAAGAATCCCATTTATTTTTAATCTCCTGATCTCTGAGGTCAGATTTATGATTTTTGAATTCTTGGGGTTGACAAGATGGCAAGTAGCATTCTCAGCCTACGTGTTCCAGGCTTTCAGAGCCAAGTGAGTAAAACTGACAGAGTGCACACACCCCACAGGTGGTTTAAACTAGAGCTTAAATAATTTCACCAAAAAAACAAAACAAACCCACACCTTTGCTTCCATTTTGTATATTTCAGAATGGAACAATTTGTTTTTCACAAAATAACTTCTCCTTCCGTCCACATCACCCCTGCCCCAAAGGAAAAAAAATTCCACTAAAACTTCATACATTTAAATTTCCATGGCCAGATTTTCAGCTGGGGTAAATCGACATAGCTCCATTGAAATACATGGAATTAAGTCATTTTACATTGGCTGAGTTTCTGGCCCACAGCTTCCGTTCCCCATTTGATACTCTAGTCCAATTGGGCCCTAAATGTATTGACTGTCTGGGTTAATATACAGAAGTGATCAGTTCCTCCAACAATACTAATAATTATAATATGAGGAGAGAAGGCTAAGGGACAAAAGTCTTTGAAGCTGCTGCTATCTCCATATTCATAGGAGATGAGTGGGGGAAGGAAAGAGTTTCATTAACAAACATTTAACAATAGGGTTAGATTCTGTTCTTTATGCCAAGGGAGCAGCTGGCATTGTACATAGTCATGCAGAAGTCTCCTCTTCTGTCACCATACATGTATCTATTGAGATCAACGCTGAAATTATTTACTCTGTGCCTGAACAGACAATATTGGCTCCCATTTCTAAGATCTCCTTTATTCTCCTTTCCTCCCCGTTTATTGGCATAATGCATGGGGCTCTCTCTCTCATGTTACTTGCTCACACATGTCTGCTTTGTAACCATGCTGATCTCCACAACACAAGCGGCTTGCACTTCATAAGGAATTCCTTTTGAAATTATGCACGGGGTGTGACCAAATGCAGCCCTGTATTCACACCCTGCACACTACTGGAATAATCTTTGTACCAAATGCGCCTGGTGAGGTATCATTTGAAAACTAATAACTCACAGTCAATAACTGCATGATGAAATGTATGTAGCAGCACTGTGTGTAAAGTTATGAAATCCCCCCTATAAAATGGTAAAGGCACATGTTCAAACTCACATAGCACAAATTAAGGCACAACTGTCAAGCAGGTCTTAAACAAAGGGACATGTGATTACCTCATATAACCTGTAAACAGAGTCCTCAGGGAGCGAGAGAGAAAATAAAGAAAATCTGCATCTCAGCACAGGTGAAAGAAAACAGCACGAAACATCTTTCCTCTCTAGACTTCATGTCTCCTTCTGCTCAGGTGGATAGAACTTTCTGAGGAGGGCTGAACTACAAAAGTGAGGGGCAAACACCCCAAGGTATCTCTCCCCCAGTCCATCTCCCTCTTTGCATCTAAGACGACAAAAGAAACAGCTGTTGGACTTTGGGGAGGAGTCCTGACCTGAAGATTTTGGTCAGTAATGTTGTTGGAAGGCTGTGGTAAGGACTCTACCTTCAATCAAATATAGTTTGTTAAGTTAGGCACTAGGAAGCATTTTATCTTTATTTTTCTTGTAACCATTTCTGACTTTTATGCCTCATTACTTGTAATCAGAATCCTATAATCTTTTGTTAATAAACTTGGTTTATTATTTAATCCAGTCCAGTGGGTTAAAGTTTGTCTGGGTAACTCCATTTAAGGTGACACATTTTCAAGTTTTGTTCTCTTAGAGGGACAATGGACTTAATATCTCTAGACGGTCCAGGAGAGGGCTGGACAGTACAGAACATACATTTTTTTGGTGAGGGAGGGGGACGGGAATCTAAGACTGGGAGGGCATTGGGGTCACCTTGCAGTAGTAACCCAAGCTGGCGAGAACCAGAGTGAGACCAGAGTGTGGTTGCCAGCCTGCAGTTACACACAGACACTTGGGTATCTGCATACTATTGGCTGATTGTGAGTTATCCAGGTTGAGAATTACAGCAGCAAAGCATTGAAGGGCACCCCAGGTTATAGGGCAGGCGATGACACAACCCCTCACTGGCCTGGATAACACCCTGAAATGTCAGAGGGGGACTTGTGGATAAGTAAGGGAATACTTGGCAAAGAAACTCCAGGCCTGCAGGCATGAGAGATTTCAAAGCCTAGAGGGAAATCAAGGACCATTATGTACAGTTTTCACTAACCCACTTTTATTACATTTTAAGCTCTGTACAGCTGCACTGTAATCAAACAGGGGGAATGCCTAGCGAGTAGTGTGAAATCCATGTGCACTGAAGCCCATTAAAAGCCTTTTGGGGTCTCCCACAAGTAAAGTTTTCAAGCCTGCAGTGTACGGCTTCAAAAGCAGACAATCATAATGTGTTTTGTCTGGCTAAGTGTTGAATCTGTGACTAGACAGTTAACACTATGTGCCTCCTCCATCCCTTTAAACCATACCAGTCGGAGGTGCTCAGACACCACAATGGCGGGCCTGGCCTAAGGACATAGATGAACAGAGGAAACACTTTGCTACACCTTATCATGAGGCAGTGTGACCCTGCGGATATGGCACTGGGCTAGGAGTAAGGAGACCTGAGTTGCATTCTTGCTACTGCCATTGGCCTGCTCTGTGGCCTTAAACAACCTGTCTCTGTGCCCCTTCCTGTCTTCTGTCTATAAGCCCTTAAACCCTTCAGTTCAGTGTCTGTCCGTCTCTCACTATGTGTTCATACAGCCTCCAGCACAATGAGCTCCTACTCTCAGATGGGGGCCTTGCTGTCATGCAAATAATAGCGCTTAGTAATCCACTCCTTAGGGCGTCCATTGTAAACATACACTAACAGACTCAGAGGAGATAAAATGCTCTTTCAATATTACCATCCAAGATTTTTCCATCCCTTCGCTGAGAAAAGAAATCCTGACTTTTGTTCAGACTTACAGGTTTGTTTATACCAGTGGGTGGTAAATATTCCTGCCTATGAATATTTCGGAGGAAAGCAAAACCGGAGAGTGTCTGGCTTTTCTGATCGAGCTGATTGATACTGAGGGAATGGATCAGTGAATGTTTCTAGAGCAAACGGCAAGGTTATCCATGCATCCAAAGCAATTACATAATTATGTGCATGGAGAGCTTGATGTAAAAACAAACCCCTTCCAGAACAGTTTTTGAAGGTTAGAACATTTATATACAATCCGTGCTGCCAGATTTTACAGCATCAAGCCCAGTAGTTAGGGATTGGCAGGAAACAGTGCAATTTATTAACTATTATTTTCCTAGCTCCAGCTTCCCCTACAAACAAAAAACAGCAGCAGTGGAGAGGAGCTTGTTTAAATGAGCAGCGGACGATCAGGCCTCAGGCATTTTAATTAACTAATCTGATTAGAGAAGGATTGTATTGTATTATGAATTGTTAAATTTTACAGTGTAACGAAGTGTGAGGGAGGAGCTGTAGCATTTGTATGCCAAGAAACATCCTAGAGCAGACTATTATCAATCTCATTTGTGAATTAGTCTAAAACACGATTGTAAAAATATGACTCTAGTGCTCTCAACTGCATGAAATGACTTTTCATTGCATCGACAAATTCTCTCCACACGGGCTTTGTTCTCCCATTACTGACAGCCAGACATTTCAGCAACAAAGCACTTTGGGCCAATATCAATTTATCTATGCAATACAGTAATTTGCACATGTCCTAGAACATCTGGCCGACAACAGATTAACAGATATTTGGAAGAAACAGCTTAATTCTCATTAATCTCTTTACATATGAACACAAGACTATTACGGCTATACACAAACTGATTAATATTAATAACAAATAATCATTTCTTCCTTCCCTAGCATTATGCATAAGTGTAGTAATTCCTGGCTTCTGCAGCCTGGATGGAGAGACTTCAGTGGATTTTGATACAATATGGCTGGTCAGGAGTTAGTTTTATGAATGGAACGCCAAACCTTTCCTTTTGGGCCTCCTTATACCCTCTCACATTCAGCATGAGTGTTATTACTTATCCTGGGATTTCCCTGTCATTTAGGAGGCTAAACAACTTAAGTCCTCTCCGTCACCTCAGTGACAATGAATCTGAATTCTGCTATTGGCCTTAAATACAGTCCATTGGGACATTTGAAAGTTGAGATGGGGAAGATGGGCTTCATCCTGCTCCCACAATTCCTACCTCATACTGCCTTTAATGGTGCAGGACAAGCCCTAAATAAGCAACTGGGGCAATGTGGTGATGATTGGGAGAGAGAAGCCCACAGACACACAATGTGCTTCCTTTTCAGACTTTCCAGAGATGCCACTTCGGGCACACAAGTTAGCTGTGTGTTCTAGGGCAGGTTAAAAACCAAAGCAGTTATTGGAAGGAGTAGCCTGTGAGGAAAAGGTAACTGGACACAGACAGCGTCATGTTTTCCAAGGAGCCTCCAGATTGTGTGGGCACAGTTTTGCAGTTATGTCCTTTTGTGTACACAAAAACACATGAGTGTATGCAAATAGGCATCTCTGGACAAAAACCAGGGAACTGCTTACATCCATGCCTATGCAAGCAGTAGTTTTATGTAAAGGGTGTGTAAGTGTTTTTGCAGGGGTACACAACACACTTCAGTTGAAAAATTTAGGATGACAGTATCATGTGTGGGGATAGTGTTTGATCTTTCTGAACAGCACTTACCTGAAATCCTAGTACTACTGCACAATTGTGAGTAATATACCTTTGACTCTCAGCAAATGTTACTTGATACACTGTATTATGCAGTGACTTACTGCATTACAAATGCAAATCGTTTTATTTATCACCTCAATTTCCATCCAATAAGCTGCCACAGTAGGTGCTCTCTCTCTTTCTTTGTGTGGCTTAGCATGCCAGCACTTTTTGCCTAAGCTGATCTCAGCGTAACTCATTTGCCTTATTTAAGAGCTCTGAGATTTCCAGGCAGTTGCAGCATCGGGGGCAATATTTTAAATTTATTTTATTAACTTCAATGTGTGCAAAAGTGTGCCCATACATTGGTCTTGTTAAAACTTTTACAAATCGTAGCACCCTTCTATGCCACTGCCAGCAGCAATGGAGAAGTAAGGGTGGCAATACCATACTATGCCACCTTCACTTCTGTGCGGCTGCTGGTGGTGGCACTGCCTTCAGAGCTGGCTCCTAGCCAGCAGCCGCTGCTCTCTGACCGCCCAGCTGTGAAGGCAGCACAGAAGAAAGGGTAGTAATACAATGATCCGCCCCCCTCCGCACACACACACACTAGCCTTGCCACCCCCTTTTGGGTCGGGATCCCCAGTTTGAGAAATGCTGATTTAAGGGCTTTATATGTTTATATTTTTAAGTACATAATCCTGATTTGTGACAACACCATAACATTTAAGATTTAAATATCTGTAACCATGAAATTCATGATTTTTAAAATGCTATGACAATGAAATTTACCAAAATGGACCATGAATTTGGTACGGCCCTGCTTATACAGACTCTTCAACACTTTGGAATCCTGTGGGTCAAAAGGCATTAGGGGCCAGATTTCCAAGAGAGCTCAGCTTCTAGCCAAACACCTAGATTCAAACAAACTCAGCATCCAACATGCTGATCGGGCTGAAAATCTGGTCCTGACTGTAGACCCTGAAACCCTGGCCCTATATAAATACATCAGCTGTGATATATGCCATGGCCAACAAAGCAGAGACTTCAAACTAGTCATTCAAATTATGCCTGGAGGAGCTAAAACAAGGGAGAGGGCTTTCAGCATAAGTAAAAGCTTCAGTTCTTAGAATCAGCTCCATCCCTTTCTGCTCTTTGATCTCCCCATGACATCCCATCTCTTTTGGCACCTAGTCAATCTCTGTGGTCATGTCTACTAATAAACAGATGCTGGGAGCACATCTCGCAGCCTGAGGTGACAGGCTTATGTTAGCAGGGCTTGGGCTAGCGTGCTAAAAATTGTAATGTGTATGTTCTGGCTCGGGCTCCAAGGTCCACCCCGCCTCTCTAGGCTTCAGAGCCTGAGCTCCAACCTGAGCACGAACATCAAAGCAATGTCGATACTGCTATTTTACAATGCTAGGCCAAGCCCAGCTAGTGCGAGTCTGTCAATCCAGATGTGAGATTTGCTCCCAGCAGCTGTGTAGACATACCCTGTGATACTGACCGAAAGACATTCCCCCTTGGTGCTGTCCCACCAATGAAATCAGTGGGAAATAACAACAAAGCAAATACTTTCGTTTAAATGGTTATTGGAATGGGTTTGGAGTTCTTCTGGGGGGTGAGGGGGAGGGAGGAGAAAGGTGGGTGGAGGGAGGAGGGATATTTTCCCATGCAAAGCATCCCGTTAGGTTTCCTTGGGGAAAGATAAACAAGGAAGACATTAGGGAAAAATGGTTTCTTTCCAAACAAAAATTCTTAACCTCCCATCAGATTCCAACCCTCTGAAGTCTTTGGGGTCATTCCTAGGTACATTATTAATTTATTTGAACTAGAGTAGTGCCTGGAGATGCCAGCTAAGATCAGGGTCCTGTTGTGTGAGGGCTGTACATACACATAGTAAGAAACACGCCCTGCCCTCAAGAGTCTTAAAAAAAAGAAATCAAGGCAGACAAAGGAAATATTACCCATATTTTACAGATAGGGAACTGAGGCAAAGAGAGCTTAAGTGACTTGTCCAAGGTGACACAAGAAGCTAGGAATTAAACCAGATCTCTTAACATCATCCCCGTGCCAATATTAATAGGCTCTCTCTGGTCTCCGTAAAGAAAGCTGCAAGACTTTAGAATCACTGCTCACTGTCCTGGCACAATGGGACTCAAACATCACAAGCTGCCCTGACACTAACGTCTGATTATATCCTTACAGCAAAAACAAAACAGGAGAAACAACTTGTTCTTTCTGGAAAGCTGCTTTTGGGATGCTGGGGCACAAAGCATCAAGACTTTGAATTAAGCAAGGGTAGGTGCCTGCAGCAAACTAGCGTTTCCTTTGTTGTCTAGGCACAGTACACAGGGGAAAGATATTGCTTTCACTGTATCACAGGCCTCAAACACAACATTAGCACGATGATTTTGCTACCCATACTCTTGATTGTGTGCTTTCTAATCCCTTATTTAGTCAACAGCCGGAAGGTATCCAAGTTCAGTGCTATGTGTATGTATTGGTTGTCAAAAGGTAAAAAAAAAAAAAATCAGGATCACAGAAGAGAAAGTCCACTATGGATCCATTTATCCAATTCTTCATGCTGTTTTCCATCCCTCACTGCAGTATGTGAGTGCCTGACAAACCTGAATTATGTACACAGACCTGATTTTCAGCTTTTTGTCTAAAGGCAGGTAGGATTGTTTCGAATTTCATTTTTCTCCTCAGACACCACAGAGATCAGCTTCTAATACTCTTGCCCAGGACAGCGTCACATGCTGCACACAAAGTTGGCCCCAAGGCACGAAGTTCAGATCTGATCCGAACTTCTCCATAGTCTGTGGAGGATTTTGATCCGAAGCTTTGCTCCAGGCTCAGCTTAGCAGGGATAGAAAACTTTCTGAAGAAAATCATAAACTGAGAGGTTTGCCCAGTTGCTCATGTTTAGCTCCCAATATACACAGGATTGAACTAGCCTCAGTCAGTGTGTTGAGGTAGACATTGGGTGGCCTGGGTTGTCTTCAGACCACTGGCTACAGGAAGGAGTTAAGAGAATTTACAGCAGCTGGGAAAGGGAAATTAAATAATCTGGAACCTAAATGTGAGAGATATTTGGGTTCTGAAACTGAGCACTGAATCCCATGAAGACATTTTGTGCTATTTATTAAATAGGATGCATGCTGTCCAGTAACATGAAGTATTGAATGCTGTAGCCTTGACATTTTCCAACCAGAAATCTGACAATAACTCAGAGTCAAAGAACAAATGTGATGGTAAAGGAAAGATTCAGTAACTCTGTACAGGAGAGTATCGCTAATTCTAATGTGAGACAGGAGGAAAGTCTGCTCAGAGTAATAGGGTACAAGCTTGGTAGAGTATTTCATGGTCAGTCCTGGAAGCACTAACAAGGCTTCATGGACACTCATGTAATGCCATGTACTGCAATTTCCTCCCTCTGACAATAAGCCCCTTCAAGTGTACTGAGCAGCAAAACAAAGGACAATTAGGAAAACTAGATTCCAAAGTCACTCTGAAAATTCCAGACAATGTGAAACATTCTATTAGTTTGAGGTATAATGTCACACTTACTTTAGCCAGAGATTGTGCCAAAAACACAAGGTCAAATAGAAGCATTGCTCACCTCTACGAAACAGCACATACATCCTTGGTATATTTACAAGCAATTTGTATTTGGAAGAGGTGGTATTTGATGTAATAGTTATGTATTTTTTAGAGTGGTTACTGGCTTCTTTAAAATGTCAGTCAGCCCTGAAAGATTATATATTAAGGAATCTATCATCAGATAAATTAAAAGTGGGATAACAAATGTATTTCAGTGGGGTAGCATGCATGCAAATGAAAGCGGAGTCTGAACCATGGAACATAGTTATAATTAAGAAATGGATATGGTGATCAATTGATTGCTAGATTAGATATAATTAAGCAATGGCTATATGGTTCAGATTCCACTTTCATGCATGCAATCACATGGAAATAAATATTAAAGCCCTCCCATGGGATACCTTGAGGTTGGGAGGAGAGGGAGGTTAAAGGTGTAAACAGGAGCAGAGTTTGGTCCCATGTGTATTCTTGAATTATTTCATAATGGGCCATCTAGAAAACATAGCCCATTGGCATGATCATCCACTCAGGTATTAATCCCAGGAAGGAGGGAGAACACCTGGGGATAGTAGTTCTTAAAACTAGTTTCTCACTAAGAGAGGTAATATCAGCTCCAGAGGTCACAAACATTGAGAACTCTGGTGGCCAAGAGGATGGGGCTAGACGTGAGAGGGAAAGACATTCGACTGATATCCTAGGTGAGTCCTGTAGAACCATCTGAATTTTCTTTCCAGTAATATTTCATCTAACTAACCCACATGTACTACCAGCATTCCTCAGGGTGAAAGAGAAGTGGTGAAATGTGAAAACACCACCAACTAGTACAGCCTTTTGCAGCAGGAGTGTCTAGCCCATAGCTTTCAATGGCAGCCACACTGCAACAAATCACTCATCTACACAGCTGGTAATATGAAAATTACTTTACAGAGCTGATATTGGGACTGATGGGAATATTTAATGTGGTTTCCAGAAAGCCCTCCACAAAATTCATGGCTCAAGCAGTTGGTCCTAGTTACTATGTTCCTCCTTCTGTGTTCTTCCTGAAAAAAACACTGCTCCCTCAAAGGAGTAGAGCATGATCTGCAGCAAGTTAAGCTGGGAAGGGCAATTTTCTCATCCCCAATGGCCACAGGTCAAATAGTGGCGTATGTCACCCACAGCACCCTGGGCAATGTTCCCATCTGCCCTGCTCAGCTCTTACAGACACAATGACCTCATGAAAGAGCCAGCGATGGGCTTTAAACGTTTTAACAAGAGCACAACAGAGATGGCCCAGGCAGCCATTCTGATGCTTTGCTTCCTCCACCCAGACTAGTGAAGTCCCACTACAGAAAGCAAACACCCTGCCTAAAGCATTGGTGCAAGCAGGAATTGCCACCTTGCCTCACATCCTTAGCATTATTTAAAGCTCTTTCTTTACTAGAAAGTCCACATATAAATGTGACAAATAAAGGCTGCGTAACACTCACCCTATATAGGGCTTCATCCTCGGAGCACCTCACTAACATTCATCTTCACAGCACTCCTGTAAGGCGGGCAAGTAGGTATTGTTAGTCCCATTTTACAGCAGACCAGTTTGTGGCAGGGAGCATATATGTGCTACCCAAGGTCACTGGTAGGCAGGGTTGGGATCTACTGGGCTGAGATCCACCAGCGCATTAGCCAGCCCTCTCCTCCAAACATATTTTAGCATCTCATCAGACAGTCCCTAATTCATGCAACCAACTCTGTTCAAGATGAAGTCCATTGCTCCCACAATCCTGATTCTTTGGGGATGAAGACCCTGGCAGCAGGAGGACACTGACAGTCTCTGGTGATTCACGGTGAAACTTACTGCTCATTAGCCCACTGACAACACAGGACCTGAGAACTGGAGGGTCCTGCCTAATTTCTCTCTAGGTAGCCAAGGTTATATAGCCCCTGTTACCAGATTATCTGAGCACCTCACAATCTTTAAAGTATTTATCCTCACCATTCCCCTGCAAGATCAGGCAGTGCTACTATACCCATTTTACAGATGGGGAACTGAGGCACAGGGAGGTCACACAGGAAGTCTGTGGCAGAGGAAAGAGCTGCACCTGGGTCTCCCAACTCTGAGGCTAGCTCTCTATCCACTAACCTCCTGGTGACAGAGTCAGGAACAGAACTCAGATGTCTAAATCCAAAGCTCAGACCACACTGCCTCTAAAATAATCAAAGACCAGGGCAATCAGCTTCCAAGACAAAGCTTTATACAAGGCAACAAGTGAACTTTATAAACACACACATACACACATATCTATCTATCTATATATCTATACGTTGTGTGTGTGTGTATACACATATGCGTATGTCCAAACTGCATGGTAATTTTGTTTCACTTGGGGCGGGAGGGGTGTAGCTTGACATTTCAAACTCTGGATTCAAACACTTAAGTTTGTCACACCAGCCTTAGAAAACACGATTCCCTCAATACCCCTCTCCCAGCAATGTGTTATTAATGCCCATCTGTAGTTTAGCTACCAGGGCATTTCTGAAAACCACTTTCCTGGCATTTCAGTCCTTTTTTGGAAAGTGCCACTGATGCGGAAAGAAAAATCAGGTAACTACAACAGGAGGGCTTCTTTTTAAGCTCATTAGTTGGCAGCTTGAAAAGTTTGCGTAGATCAGTAGGGGTTTCATAGTTGAGAACTGGCTTCTGATCGGGGAGCCATATCGCTAGAGTCTGGTAGGTTTGAAACAGCAGAATATTTGCTTATTGCCCTCCCCCCATGTCTATTTTTCCTAGCGGCTCTCATGTGCCTTCTTAATAGGTGAGATTTGTAACCCATGGAGAGCAATTTACTCTCCTGTTTATGCCAGCATTAAAATTCCAATAGACAGACACTTTCAGAAAAGACTTGGCATAATTGAGATTTCTTTTCCCCCTCTAGTTTGTGGCACTGCTATAACAATGCCTATTACTTTTAATAGTGAGCTATTGAACAATAATTGTGCAAGTTTCCCATTTCTAAAAGTGCTTGCGACTGACATAATGCATCCATTTAAAGATCTCACCGTGCTGGGATTTAGAAAGTAACAAGGGGAAAGAAAACATGTTCTACAATGACATTTTACTGCTTGTTACTTCTAGCGAAGCAATGATGATGGGAGATTCTGGATAACATGAATGATTATTAGTATTTCAAGTACAGCATAGTGTTTCCTATTTGCAGGAACTGAATGGTCACTCAGCAACTGATTCAAAACAGGACATCCCTCACTGTTTTACTCACTGCAAAAAATACATTAAAGCTGGTTCGTTTTTTAAAAAATAAAAGGGGTTTTTCCCACTGAAACATGGCCTTTTTTCAAAAACATTTGCTTTTGCGAAAGTCTGAGTTTTGAAATTTATTGAGACATTTTAATCAAAGGTTTTTATTAAACATTATTAAATGATTATCAAGATCTTTACTGAAAACTGGGTTTTGAGGACACAAAAATTTTATAACAACTTGGATATTTTCAATAAAACTGATTAAAAATATCATGACATTTTTTGAGGGAAAAAAAAAGATCTGTCCATTTTGAACATGGCAAAATAGAAAGTTTCAAAATTAAAAAAAAAATTGTGATGATTTTTTTCCCATCTTTCCACTAGCTCTACAAAAGGCCAACTGGTTTCCCACTACATCTGTAATTGTGCAAAGAATACTGCAGTACGACATAAGAGGGAGGTTTTTTTTTCCTCATTAAGACAAATGGACATGTGAAGCCACACCTCTTTTGTCCATGATTTTGGGCAAAGAGCATTGTCAGTACTTGGATAAGAAATTACGTCTGATTCGCCTCTGTCTTTCACCTAGTATAATCATTCACACCAGTGCAAAGTGTAAGTAGAATGCATTCTTCACAAGGTGCTAGACAGTGGACCATCAAACTCTCAGACTGCTGTAGGAAGTGGTGTTGCCTTCTGAATCCATATTGAACTGATGCCTCAGGGGTGATGGAGGTCTTTTAGACATGATAAACACTAATGTGCTGGAAGCAGGGCTGCCCAGAGGATTCAGGGGGCCTGCGGCAAAGCAATTTCGGGAGCCCCTTCCATAAAAAGAACAGGAGTACTTGTGGCACCTTAGAGACTAAAAACTCCTGTTCTTTTTGCGGATACAGACTAACACGGCTGCTACTCTGAAACCTTCCATAAAAAAATGTTGCAATACTATAGAATACTATATTCTACTGGGGGCCCCTGTGGGGCCCGGGGCAAATTGCCCCACTTCCCTCCCCCGCCGGGGCGGCCCTGGCTGGAAGGGGATCTCACAAGTCCCTTGTTAAAATTCCCCCAGCAAACTCACAGCCTTGGGGGTGATTTCTCTACTTCTGATAGAACCAACTTCCTTGAAATTGCAAGAGAGAAAGCCAAGAAAACCATCATCAAAAAGCAGCTGAACACTTACCGAAAGAGAAGGACTTATGAACTGCAGTAATCAGAGACCAAATGAACCCTGCCAGGCTGTAGCTTGTTGCAGAGCTTAATTTGTAATGGAAGAGGTGCCGGGGCTCAAGCAATTATTTTTACTTGTATAACTGATGCAGCAAGGCCAGGGCGCTGAGGCTATGCACTGCCAAGCACCTAGAGGTGCCGGGGCTCAGCCCTGGAACAAATTAAGCACAGGCTAGTTATCTCTTTCACATTTGCAAGGCTTCGTTCCCAGAAGCGCAGATGGGGAAAGCCTCCTATCTAAAGGATAAATTCAAAGCGCGGGGTACAATAGCAGTCAGAAAGCTGGGAGCTCTTGGGGGAAAAGTAGCTGAATTCCCATATGTCTGAGAGCCAAGTGTTTGGGTGACAGGCGGCCTGAGACTTTCAGAGCTACTGCCTAGCTATATCTCTATACCTAGTTATATCTCTCTCTTGTGTTTCGTTCTGACACATGGACATAATCAGTATCATGATCCTTAATGGATACCGGTTGCTTCCTTTGCTTGAGGTTTACCACCACATCATCACATTTCCTTTGAAAGACTCCCTTCCTTTTCTCCACTAACTTCATGTGGTTTAATTTAATTGATCCCAAAATTCTGATTATGTACTACGCACAGACAGAAAGTTTTACTTGCCACCCAGATATGGACTAGCAATGGCATAGTCCCTTTGCCGCAGATATGTAAACTCTCAGCATATGGACACAGCATCTTCATGGCTGGGAATTCTGCCCTTAAACCTGCAAGTTCACACAGCACTTTACAGGAGTATATATTTGATATCACTCATTGAAGCACAAATACACTGCTCAGTTAATGGTACTATTTTAGAGGTGGATTGGGGGAGCTTTCCAACATGGGCAATGTAAGGAGTAAAATAAGAGACTATTCTCTTCTTGTAGCCATGCCTAGTAATCAATGGGTTGTTTGACTCTCCCCATGCCACTGGTCCTTCCAGGCCTGTTTGGAGAAGGACATTAAAAGTTGTTTTGTTTGTGACTATACACATAACTCATTATTCCAGCTGATTCTGTCTTCTTGGGGGTCTGAGCTCAATTTCTGTCCAAGGTGCCCACCAGTGATTGTCTCTGTAAAGGGATTCACTCACCTGCATGAGTGCCTCCTTGTGGCCTGGTCTGGGAATTAGCTTTTGTCCCATCTGGTGCCCCCTTCCATCGGTTACTCATGCTACAGCCTCTCTCTTCATCACTCAGGGTCTTTGTGACTTGGCCCTCCAGCCAGGTCACTATGTAGTCGCCATCTTCCAGAATAACAAAGTCCTACTAGACAAGCTATCTGGATGCCATCTCAGGCAGTCTTCTGTTCTAACGTTTGGTCCCGTGCCACTTTGCCAGCAGCTGGTAGGAGAACCCAGGCTCTGCCTCTACACTGGAGTCCACTCCAAGGATGCTAACTAGCAGCAAAGGTCTGCACAGTCCCACTTCTTAGTGCTGTTCCCCTAGTTTCTTCCTACCCAGCCTCTCTCAGGCCGTCCTCCCCACAACTTCTCTGGATTGACCCTTCTTTCAGAGCTAGGATCCCAGGGCTTATTCGTCCCCCTAGGCTTCCTCCTCACCATCTCTCTATTCCCAGAAGGCAACTAGAGACTCCTTCCCAGCGTTTAAATTCAGCCAGAGCTGGCCGGAGCAGAGCTTCAGTAAATATTTTCAACCCTCTGGAGTTTTTATACCATGGGGCGGAGGAGGGAGTGGGGGGGGGGGGGAGAGCATGGGGAGTTCTGGGAAATTCTCTAAGAATTTAAGCCCTGTTCCTTCTCTTCAGTCTTCTTCTGCTCTCAACTTCCTGGCTTTATACCAGGGGTCTCAAACTCAAATGACCATGAGGGCCACATGAGGACTAGTACATTGGCCCGAGGGCCGCATTACTGACACCTCCCCCCGCGCCGCCCTCAGCCCTGCCCCCACTCCACCCCTTCCATGAGGCCCCGCCCCTGCCCCGCCTTTTCCCACCCCTTCCCTGCCCCCATTTCAACCCCTTCCCCGAAATCCCCACCTCAACTCTGCCCCCCTCCCTGCCCCCAGGGGGTGCAGAGGGGTGTGGGGTGTCATGGGGGCTCAGGGCAGGGAGTTGGGGTGTGGGGTACAGCAAGGGGTCAGGGTGCAGGGTGCGGCAGGGGGTTGGGGTGCAAGAGGGGTGCAGGGTGCGGCAGGGGGATCACGGCAGTAGGTTGGGGTGCAAGAGGAGTGTGGGGGGCGGCAGGGGGCTCAGGGCAGTGGGT
Source organism: Trachemys scripta elegans (assembly GCF_013100865.1). Classification (NCBI taxonomy): domain Eukaryota; kingdom Metazoa; phylum Chordata; order Testudines; family Emydidae; genus Trachemys; species Trachemys scripta. The sequence goes on from NC_048302.1 coordinate 15,670,091, forward strand.
TGGGGTGCAAGAGGAGTGCAGGGTGCGGCGGGGGCTCAGGGCAGGGGTCAGGGTGCAGGAGGGGTGCAGGGTACGGCAGGGGGTCGGGGTGCAGGAGGGGTGCGGCATGGGGCTCAGGGCAGTGGGTTGGGATGCAGGAGGGGTTTGGGGTGAGGCAGGGACTTGGGGTGCAGGAGAGTTGCAGGGTATGGCAGGGAGTCGGGGTGCAGGGTGCGGCAGGGGGTTTGGCTGCAGGAGGGGTTTGGGGGGCCCGGTGCATACCGGGGGCAAGGCAGGCTTCCTGCCTGCCTGCCTTGCTCCCGCAAGATATTGGGGCATACATTGGCCGCAGTTCCCCGTTCCTGGCCAATTGGAGCTGCTGGGGGCGCTGCCTGAAGCAACAGCCACACACAGCCCCTCCGCCTCCCCCTTCCCCATGTTCCAGCCTCTTCCGGAAGCTGCGCAGGGCAGGGCAGGCAGGCAGGGAGTATGCCCTGCTCCCGGTGCACGTCCGTCTGGAGCCGCTCTGGTAAACACTGGGGGAGGGCGGGAGGGCTGCGAGGGGCTCGAGGGCCACAGAAAATCACCCTGGGCGGGCCGCGTGTTTTAGACCCGTGCTTTATACTAACCAGCCTGTTCCGGAAGGATTGTAAATAATGCAAAGGTTATTAGAAAAGAAAATTAAATCATAAGTAAATGGTATCAAATCCTAGCGAGTCTAAATCTCTTACTGCTTGTAGTCTTGTGATCCAAAGAAACAAAGTTTACTTTCTTAGGGCCTGGATACTTCAGTCTTTTAGGGTGGGATTCACAAAGGTATTTAGGCACCTTGCTCCCATTGATTTCAATGGGAGTTAGGTGCCTAGGTACCTTCATGAGTCCCACCCTACTGATCAGATGTATGTCCCACAGCTCACTCCCTTAGCATAACCTCATCTCGAAGCCCCAGTGTCTGTACAGACTCGCACTCTTTGTATCTCTCTGCTGGTTTATACTGTCAGGTCACCATTGGGGTCAATGACTTCTGTAGGCAGGGATTTCACCTTTGGAGTTTCAGGTGTAAAAGCTTGTATTACTGTTCTCACCACAAAGTCATTCTTTGTTCTACACTGCCCTGCGACGTGCGAGGTACTTTACACGACCATGTAAAAAGGAAAATCAGGAGAGCTTAACTCTAATAGTCACTTAACCTCCCTATGGCTCAATTTACCTATCTGTAAATTGGGGACAATATGTATTTATCTTGCAGGGTTGATGTGAGCATAAAATAAACTGCAAGGCATTTTGAAATCCTTACATAAATGGCACTATAGTAGTGCAAGATATTACCCACAGGATTTTTTTTTATAAAAAATATTGTTGAGAATTAACATGGTTTTACATCCCTGGCTTTAATTTAAGTGGCAATAAGACAGAAATAAGCATATTAGGTGGGGGTTTAAAAAACCCTCTACATTGGCCAACTTCACTCCCAATGCAGACAGTGGGAGTATTGCTGTGGACTTCAATGAGAGCAGAGTTAAGCCAACTATGAGTGCTTTTGTAAATCCCGCCCATTCCCTTTTGTTAGTACCAGTTAAAAATATTTCAAGTGTTGAGTTTAAGTTGAGCATTGTTGAGCTCACGTGTGAATGAGTAGGGGGTTTCTCTTCTGAGAGCAAAGGTACTTAGAAATCCCTTCTAAAAATAATAATAAAGAAACCTAATGAAGGGATATATCTGAATTGCATGCCGTGTCAAGTACTAACCCATGACCATGATTTAGAACCAATTAATTTTATTAGTTTTAATAAAATTTAATTGACTTTAATTGCATGTGCCAAGTAGTTCTGGCACATCTACTGGCAGATGTTTTCGTAAGGAGTTCTGTATATTTTAAAAGATATATCATACACCTTATACTATACGCTTATTAATACACATTCACACAAGATTATAGCAGTTCAATTGTTAAGAATGTGGGGGTGATCTGTGTTCATTTTATGAATGTTATATGTGTCTCTGAGGGTAGTGCAATATTATGAAACACTAAGGGTATGTCTACACTACCCTCTGGATCGGCGGGCAGCGATCGATCCAGTGGGGATCGATTTATCGTGTCTAGTCTAGACGTGATAAATCGACTCCTGAGCGCTCTCCCATGACTCCTGTACTCCAGTGCTGTGAGAGGCGCAGGCAGAGTTGACGGGGGAGTGGCAGCAGTCAAGTCACCACGGTAAGTCGATTTAAGTACGTCAACTTCAGCTGCGTTATTCACATTATTCCCCTCCCTCCCCCCCAGTGTAGACCACGGCTAAGGGTTAATTCCAGCTGGAGCTCTCCACTCAGCCTGTGAACTAGGTGGAAGACACTGATTGGTTAGACATCAGAGGTAGAAGCTGCAGGGATGCCGCCTGTCTCACCCAGCCCCAATGCTGCGGATGCCTGGGACAAGTGGGACCTACTTAAACTAGCAAGGAAAGGCTAAAGTTTAGGTAAGATACCATGCGTAGAGGCCTTTTGTTGTTTTAACCCTTTCTCTCTGTGTTGTGTTCCTAGGGATAAATAAATACTCGGTTTTCAACACATTGATCTCTGTCACTGCACTGTCACACTGGTCACAAAGTCCTGAAATCTATTGCAGTTGGCCCTGCTGAGGGCATGAATAGGGGTGCTGTGACCTGGGGGCCAAATCTAAAAGTGGGATGAATCAAGGATTTCACCCTGAGACGGAACGGGTGCCCATGGAGAGACCGAGGTACCAACTTTGAACTGTAACACCACCCCCTTGGGAAGATATTGCTGTCAGTGCCCGTGTCGATTGTGCACACAGTCGACACAGGTCAGATCCTACTTTCCAAAGTTGTGACAACGTTTATTTTTAATTGAAGTGAGCAACCTGGGATCATTATAGGGAGGTTTTTATCTTCATCATCGATCCCTTATTAATAAATAAATATGCAGATTTCCAGCCTCCTAACGTTGTTTCACATTTTTTGATGTATGGAAGAAGAAACAGAAACGAGTCCACTGCTCACTAAAGCTGGCTGATCTGGGTTATATGACTATCCACAGAAAATACTGCTCTTTATGCCTTGTTTAAAAGGTATGGGAATTCTATGGTAGCAACCTGTGGGATCGGGTCTTTTTCCTTTCCATGAAGTTTTGGTCACCAAGGGCTCAATCCTGAGCACTCTGGCCTGATCCAGCAGAACACTTAAGCACATGCTGAACTTTAATCATATGAGTCGTCTTGCTAAGGTTTAGAGGACTTACCACATGCTTAAAGCTAAGTGCATGCTTAAGTGCTTTGCTGGATCAAGGCCAGAGTGCTCAGCTCCTTGTAGGTTTGAGCCTTGAGGCTATAAGATCAGCCTGTGATTGAACAGCCTTGAGCGCAACATACATGAACTAGCTGCCCGTGAATGGCTACATTGTCACTTACGCAGCAGCAGGGACCATTGAAAATCACTGTAAATGTTTATAGTCATCTGCCCAATAAACATATGCATGACCTCAGATGACCCTTATTTTTTCAAACTGGAGGCCTCATACCCAGTAGGAACCAGTTCACGGTAGCAATTAACATGTTTGTAAGTCATTAGCCTAATATGTAAGGGTTCATGAATGGTTGAAATCCATCCAAACGACTGATGACCTGTGATGTAAAGATCAGATTTCAAATACTGGATTTTTTTCAGATACTCATAACGAACGAATGTGCCAGATTTCAAGATCTTAGCTCAGTGGGGACATAGAAATTACACCAGCTTCAACCTGCACGGCAAGAAAATCAGCATTCTGGCCTACGCGAATGATCTGGTCCTGACCACGGATTACCCAAAGAGCTTCCAAGGTATGCTAGATGCCACCAGCTGAGCTACTGACTGGATGGGGCTCCGCTTCAATGTGAAGAAGTGCGCAACTCTGCACATTGATGGCAGCAAAAGGGACTCGGCGCAGGCAACGGGGTTCCAGATCCAGGGTGAGCCCATCATCCCTCTGGCAGAGGGACAGGCATACCAGTACCTGGGTACGCCAACAGGTTTCCGTGTCCCTCAACAAGGCAGACATGATCATCCGGAAGCTGGTGAAGAAGTGGCTGTTCCTTCCCCAGAGAGCCAGCAACGAGCTGGTCTACATCGCCCACAGGCACAATGGTGCCAACGTCCCCCGCATGGGTGACCTGTGCAACATCGCGGTGATCACCCATGCCTTCCGCCTGCTGACATGTCCCGATGCCACGGTAAGGAACATCGCGGTGAACGCCCTGCGTGATGCGACAGAGAAGTGGAGCAGCAGAGCCCCCTCCAACCAAGACATCGCCACCTTCCTCAGTGGCTCTCTGGATGGGGAATTCGGACGGGACAGGCGTGACATCGCTTCACTGTGGTCCCGCACTCGCAACGCCACGCGTCGCCTGGGGAAGCGCATTGGCTGCCGCTGGGAGTGGTGCAAGGAGCGCCAGAAGCTGGGAGTCCGGGTGCCGCAGATCAGGTCCGACGACAACACCATCGTCACCCTGAGCGCCGGGGCTTGCTGGAGAGGACTCTGAAGGCCACCATCCGCTTGCTGTACGTGGAAACCCTAAAGTGTAAACCGGACCAGGGTAAAGCCTTTGCATTGACCAGCAAGTGGGACGCCAGCAACCACTTCCTCGCCGGGGGCGGCTTCACCCGTTTCGCCGACTGGCGGTTCATCCACCGTGCCCGGCTCAACTGCGTCCCGCTCAATGGAGTCGTCCGCCACGGGAACCGAGACAAGCGTTGCAGGAAGTGCGGCTACTCCAACGAGACCCTGCCCCACGTCCTGTGCAGCTGCAAACCCCACTCCAGAGCCTGGCAGCTGCGCCACAACGCCATCCAGAACCGCCTGGTGAAAGCCATCGCGCCACACCTGGGGGAGATCTCCGTGAACTGCACCATTCCCGGTACCAACAGCCAGTTATGACCTGATGTGGTCGTCACCAATGAGGCCCAGAAAAAGATCATCCTCGTCCACATCACGGTCTCCTTTGAGAACAGGACCCCGGCATTTTGCGAAGCTCGAGCTCATAAGCTGGAAAAGTACGCCCCCCTGGCTGACACCCTGACAGCGAAGGGCTACGAGGTGCAGATGGACGCCCTGATTATCGGAGCCCTGGGTACCTGGGACCCGTGCAACGAGTGTGTGCTGTGGACCTGCGGGATTGGTCGATGTTACGCACAGCTCATGCGGTGACTCATGGTCTCAGACACCATCCGATGGTCCAGGGACATCTACATCGAGCACATCACCAGCTACCGACAGTACCAGGAGGCGTGAGCCAGAGTGACATCGTTCTCCCACTACGAGAAAAGGACCAAGCGACCTTCTCCATTGGATCATATGAACTGGAACCATAAACTCCCTGAACATTAAATCTCACCAAATGAGGATCAATCCATCCTCATCGTCATATCTACTCATTATATTCCACAACCAAACATAGCCACTCTATGAACTTCATACCCTCATATCTCAATGCCTGTACTTTGACCCATCAACCTTTTACCCCCAATCGGGGATATTGAAGATTATGTATTCCTTATGCCACCTGATCTTAAACCAAACTTTGCGCCCTCGATAATCTGTACGTTATTCCCTGATAACCAGAAACTTCCATGCTTAAACTCTGTTCACTTTTTTTTTTTTTTAACGTCATCTTAATAAAATTTTTAAATCTGTTCTTCCGTCGACTTAGCTGGCACCTCTCAGGAAGGTGAATTAACTTCAGCAACTAGAGAACCCCTCCTGTCACTAGTGCATGTCTATACCAAAGCGCTACAGTGGCCCAACTGCAGATGAGCGGCTGTAGTGGTTTACATGTATAAACATAGCCTTACTTCAAGTCATCTACACTAGAGGACCCCCTACCCTCTATCCCCACCTCGCCTCAGACTATGGCCACTGCCAGTCTCGATCTAGCCCCCGTTCTCTGGGGCAGTCTGCAGTGTAAATGTCACTCATCACCGGCAAGGGGGGTTTGGACCTGCTGCCTCTGCCTATCCTTGGGCTGCCCCTCTGCAACCCCAGTACCCTTTCCGACCTTTAACAAGACCTGCAGCCTGGGGGGTTTCCAGGCTGGAGCTCCCCAGCTCCTCTAGCCTTCCCTCAGCCCTGCTCCACTTTAGGTACTCTGTTCAGCTCCCAGGCAGCCAGGCCCTTCTCCCTCAGCAATCTAGAGAGAGACTCTGTCTGAACTCCTGGCCCACTGCCCTCTTATAAGGGCCAGCTGGGTCCTGATTGGGGCGTGGCCCCAGCTGTGGCTATTTCCCCAATCAGCTGAGTCAGGCTGCTTTCCCCAGCAGCAGCCCTCCCACAACCTCAGCCCTCTCCCAGGGCCCATTTCGAGCCCTTCAGGGCAGGAGCGGGTGACCACCCCGCTACAGCCAGCTAGCACCACTTCACTTGAACCAGAGATTTTTGTGCACGAACAGAAGTCAGGTTATGGGCAACACTCAAGTAATACCTTGAACTAACACTGCAGTGAAGACAAGCCCTAACGTTACTGCATGGTTCAACGATATACGGTTATCCAATCTAGCTACAGTATATACAGCATGTTATGCCAGATGTCATCACTGAATGGAGATTTGGATTTCCAATTAATTTTACAGCAACCATCATTTCTTTTATCTCCTCATTTAGCTGCGGAACTGAGATTGTTGTGTATTTATTCCGGTGTCACTGAGGGCAGAATCTGGTTCTTTCTGTTCATTTAATGTAAACAGGTGAGAGATGAGACAACTGGGTAAGTAGGGAAAACAAGAAGGTTTGAGGCTTACGTTCCAAGAACTCACTGAAATGGATTAGTATATGATAAATACATATAGCATGTAACACCTTTCTCCTGACCTGTCTAGTTAAAGCTCTGTTTTAGGCTACATGCCCTCAATCTGAAGTCAGCTAAGCTCATATCCAGTAGACTCCATCAGCTGGGATGGCTCAGCAGACTTGATTGTTAACTTAAGATCAAACTACTGGAGATATTTTGTCAAATTTTCACAATTCTGACATACACAGGCGTAGGCACAAATCAATCAGATGGTTCAAGATGCTAGCGGACACATTTCTGAGCACTATCATGTTTATGATTCTATGCATGAGTTTATCAGATTGTTCATTATTATGTTTTTAAAATGGGCTTTAAAGATTTCAGATGTGCTTTAAGATGATCATTAGTCTGCTAGCATTGGAGAAATGATTCAAGGTTGTGGCTAAAATGAGGGAGAGGATTTCAAATTTATCACTGTTTCTACATAAATTTGTCCCCTGTGCCTCTTGAATGAAAGTGTCCTCTTCCTAATGGTTTTTGCAGGAATACAACCATGATATGAACTTGTTCATTTCTATAACAAAGAAAAGCAAAATGTTAACATCTGTAGGTTCAAATATGTTTAAATCTGATACTATATAAATCTTTATGTCAACAAATGAAAAATGCTATCAACAAATCTCAGGCCTTTTATATCCCATAAAGATTGTTTTGCTGCAATGTCTCTCTACTAAGATTTTTGAGAGGAGAAAAAATTCTTCTTCTGCAGTAAAACTGGGTAGTTGAGGAGCTTATATTGGGATATAAAACCTTTTACCCTTTGGTCATCAGTTTGAATCCAGCCTGCATAGGGTGTTTTGTGACATTTTGGTGACAATGGCATCCATACAGCCCGTTTCCGTCCAGGGGGTTGCACAGTTGTAACTGGTTGGAACACAGATAAACCATTCTGACCAGCATAGCTCCTGCTCAGAAATAACACTAGAGCACTCATTTTACATCGTATTTAAAAGAAAAGAGCTTTGCAATCGTGATCTTTTGGGGTTTAGGATCTGAGGTGGTAATGCTAAAATCTAAAAGCAAACATATTACACAAACCCTGGACAAAACCAGAGAGGGGGGCCGCATCTTTTCTTATTTTGCTACTCTACAGATGCATTGGCCTCAGACAAGTCGGTGTGGAGACTGCTGAAGGGAATGCATTTGCATAGTTATGCTCTGAAGGCAACTACAACAAGCCTGAATGCTAACCTGGACACGTTCTCATTGAGGGTGATTAATACGAGTTCTACCGCAATACATTTGGAAAATAAAATCGAGGGTCTCTCAGGGACTATAAAGCCTTCTTACAAACAGAACATAGTTATGGACTCTGAAAGTGAAATGCTGAAAAATCAAAGCTATGCCTAAATTAAGAACTAGTGGAAGAAAATCTCCTAATTTATTTGGGTAGATGGGATTCCTGAAACTTTTCAGGTAAACTCTGTGGCGTAGTTTGGCACACAGCAACCTGCCCTGTATAAAGAGCACCACATAATTGCTGTGACCCGGGGCAGAACAGGAAGTCGCAATTTAGCCCCTTGCTTCCTGAGGGAGGTAAGCTGTGACAGCCTTCTTCCTAGTGCCAGTTTAGTTGGGTTGGCCAGCACAGTTTTTATTGCTTGTTTACTCCCATTAACCTTGCAGGGCCAATGCAGGTCAGAGAGAGTGAACTCAATTCGATTCCTTCTTGTGCACTATCATCAGAATGGTTTTCTGTGTTCCAACCAGCTACAACTGTGCAAACCCATGGGCAAAGGGCTGTGTGGGTGCCACTGGGAGCATTATTTGAAGGAAATGATGCTATGTAGGAATAACTGAGGACCTAATTTGGCCTGCAGAAGCTTATTACAGGTGGCACTATGTGAGCAAGAAAGAGCCTGACTTGTCTTTTAAGGATTGCCCGGGTTGAATTTTCAGGCTTGGCAGTTTGAAATAAAATCCATTTTATCTGTAAACTGAGCATATTTACTTTGGAAATCATTGAGATACGATGAACATGGAAACCCTCCCCCCCCCGCCCCATGTCATTTTTACAAAATCACTTTTCAAACTAGAAAGGTATAAACTGCTGTTGCTCCATTTGTCATAGTTTATAGGCAAGAGGTAACTGCCTGCACAGCCAGGGAGAAGAACAGCTATAAAACCATGCCGAATGTTTATAGGGGAAAATTACATGTGACATTTGCTTTCTTCCTTCTTTGGGTATGTCTACAGAGCAACAAAAGACCCACAGCAACGAGTCTCACAGCCTGGGTCAACTGACTGGGGCTGGAGCTGTGGGGCTAAAAATAGCAGTGTTTACCATATTCAAACATTTAAAACATTCAAACAATAGGGTTACCATATTCAAACATTTAAAAAAAGAGGACAATGCACAGGGCCCTGGTCCCACCCCCGGTCCCGCCCCTTCCCCGCCCCCATTCCAACCCCTTCCCCAAAGTCCCTGCCCCAACTCTGCCCCCTCCTCTGAGCACCCCGCATTCCCCCTCCTCCCTCCCGCTCTGATCTTGGTTGGGGGTTGCTAAGTGCTTCCCTGCTCCCCACTCGCCCTGCAGCCCCTGCACCCCCCGGCTCCTGCAGCCTCTGTGCTCCCTGCTCCCCACTGGCCCTGCAGCCCCTGCACCCGCCCCGCCCCTGCAGCCTCTGCGCCCCCGCCTGCCCTGCCCCTGCAGCCTCTATGCCCCTGCCTGCCCTGCTCCTCCTCGCCCTGCAGCCTCTGCATCCCCCCGCCTGCCCTGCTCCCCACACTCACAGGCAGAGGGAGAGCTGCGGGCTCCACGTGGAGCCAAACACTGTGCCGCGCTGCTCTGTGGGGGAGGAGGGAGCGGGGGAGGGGGAGGGACTCTGGCTGCTAGAGGCCCCAGTGGCTTTGAGCGGCTTTCATTCAGGCCCAGCCGTCCAATCAGCCGCGCCGCACTCTGCATGAGGGGAAGGGGGAAATCCCAGATATTTCTACTTTATTAGAATTCCCCCCCCTCCCCCCCGGACAGCCATTTAAAGGTGAAAAAGCCGGACATGTCTGGGAAAGCCAGACGGATGGTAACCCTAGTGTAGGGACCAGGGTTGGGACTGGAGCCTGGGCTCTGAAACCCAGTGACTTCTGACTGAACACAATCCTCCATGGCTGGAGGAAGGGTTTGTTTGCTAGGCGTTTGGTCTAGATATTTTGGGTTAGGTGAGGTTTTATGAAGGAAGAATGCGGAGTCATTTTGCTGCTCAAACAGTAGTGCCCATTATCTGGTTACTTCTGTTATAGATGATATATTTATATACTGAAGATCTATTTTAAAAAGCTAGCTTGTGCTCAAAGAGACAGGAGGGAAATGGCCTTACAGTCTGTTTAAACAGGCATTCCTCCCCTCCCACACCTACTGAGTTGAGTCAAAGAAGATTCCAGACCACAGGAGAGCTGAAATACCGACACTAAACGTTTGATCCTATTTCCGGACAAACTTCCCTGAATACACGTCTTAATCTAAAAACTGCAGAGAAATCAATGCCAGGGTGCTATCTGCTATGTGCACTACAACTGGTTTACAGTATTAAAATTCATATAAATGGTAAAACGTTGCAATTATTTAGCTCTACCCCAAAAGGACCCAGTCTAACTTATACAAACTAAGGGTCCGATCCTGCCAGCCCTCACTTGTGTGAGGTGTCCTATGGAAGTCAATGGGACTCCTCATGTGACTAAAGACAATTTGTGTGAATTAGAGTTGGAAAAACCTGGCCCAGGCATAGGTGTTGAGAGAGCCCGGATATGGGTGCAGTGAAAGTTCCTGAATAGAAAGAACAGAGGCTTTAGATGGCAGTATTTTCACAGTGGGACTTCAAACAAGTAAGGCTGAAATATTGCATGTGATGTATTATTTACAACCGGCGTCAACTGACTGCATTTATTTGTTCATTGACAACATGAATCTTCTCTGCTCTGCCTCCCTGCCCTATGAATGAATGCCAGACTACAGGTGGTTGGAGCTATTCAATCAGAATGCATTTGTGGAGATAGGAAGCCGCACAAGTAATTCTTAAGGAGAGGGGGATATTTAATACTAATACCGTATGGCAGTTTCCATGTGCACCGTGCAGTACAAACATTCATTCTTACAACACCCCCAGGGAGGACGATAGAGAAGTAAGAGTGGGCCTGCTCCCAAGTTCATTGAAGACAATGCTGAGCCTCCCCATAGAATTCCAGTGCAGCCTTTATTTATCCCAGCAACTAAATGCTTCTAAAACCAATATGTACCTAGAAACAACTAGGGAGTAGATGGCACTTATAATACTGCAATTTCACTCCCATAGCAAAGGCAGGTACAGTCTAAATTGTTTCTGTTGCCCTGTCAGAACTTTTGGTGGGTTTGGTTTCACACTCTACTGCAGCAGTACTCTACTGCAGTAGTACTCTACTGCAGTGAGGGGCATGAACTTTCGGACAATGCCCGTCTATTTCTGTGATGGTATGGTTGTGATCTTGTCATGCAATGGACCATAAAAAGGCAATTGAACAACTGCTGAAGTACTTGCACAGAACCTTGAAAATACTGTTCACTCTATCGAAGACCTGCTGCAATGGAGTAGAAGAGTCTACCATTGTGAGTCTCCATAGGGGGACAAAATCCATCGCAAGTCTTATTGATTCTCTCGCAGCGGTTTTAAAAAGAAATCCTCCAAATTAGACCTCCCTACACACATCCTCGCTTGTAATTACCTTCACAACAAGATGATTATAATCTTGGTCTTTTCAGTCTCCTGCATGGTGAGCAGCGTAAAGGAAAAGTACAGAGGTAACAAAAAATCCTTCTCAATCTCTTCCCTGCTAAATAACTGCCAGAGCTCGAGGAAAACCGTGAAGACTGTTCTCTGACCTACACGTTTTGCTCTCCTTTTGGAACGTCATGATATCTGAATATGAACCAGGAGTAACTTCAGTGGAGCAGATTTCCTCCCCCTATGCTGGCCACTTTGTGCTGTGTCCTAACTGGCCAGCTAACAATTTCCTCCATGTAGGGGTGCTTTAAGAGTGAGGAGATATACCCAAACTAGATGCAGGACAAGGAACAAAACCAGTGCAGAGGGCCAAGTAGAGGAAGACCAAGTGTTCGGGCAATGAGAAGATGCACAATAGGAGAGGCCCCCAATGGTCACGATTTTGAAATCTGTTTCTTTAAACATTCTTGTGGGGTAATAAATGAAATGAAAAAGCCTCTAAGAAAAAGAATAGTAGGGTATGGCTGATGTCAGTCTAAATCTCAGACAGAATCAAGGCTTCTGTCCAAATCTAGTCACAGTAGCCCTCTGGAACTGCAGGGGGATTTTTATATAACAAACTCCCATAAAGGGCCCAACAAGGATACAACACATTCATTAGCAAGAAGTGTCACTTATATTCACCTTAACGATTAACTCAAAGATGTCTGAAGGTGTTTTATAAAAGATAATCAATAATTTAACAGGAGAACTGGTAGTGCCATGCCATCGGGTGGGAAATAAGGGAGCTGGTGGGCTTGGCTGAAAGGAGAAAAGAGCAGCAGTATATATCATGTCGTGTAAAGTAGCAGTGGAACAGTAAAGAGAAGAAGATGCTAAGTGGCCACTGAATGAAACACAGGGCTTGGCTACACTTGCAAGATACAGTGCATTAAAGGAGCCCCCGGACACCCTAACTCCCGACCTGTACACACTGGCAAGGCACGTAGAGCGCTCTAACTCCACAGCTACAGCACTGCTGGTACTCCACCTCAGCAAGAGGAATAACGTTTGCTGCGCCTTGGCTACAATGCCTGGGCATCAGTGTGAACAAGGTGTTGCATTACTGCGCTCTGATCGGCCTCCAGAAACGTCCCATAATCCCCTTAAGTCAAGTGGCCACTCTTGTCATTGTTTTGGATATGCCCTTTGAAAGCTCCGTTTGACAACCGGCTGCTTATCTGCTCCGAGACAAAGCAACCATTACTGTGGAATGCTGTGTGAGAGAGAGAGAGGCGGGAGGGGGAGGGGGAGGGAGAGGGAGAGGGGGAGTCTGCTGCTGTCTGAACTTACAAGACAGCGTGCAGACATGGTCTCAGCCCCCCAAAAACCCACTCTCTCTCCCCCCACATACACACAACACACTCCCTGTCACACTCCACCCCACCCCCCATTTGAAAAGCACGTTGCAGCCACTTGCATGCTGGGATAGCTACCACAATGCACTGCTCTCTGTGGCTGTTGCAAGAGCTGCTAATGTGGCCACGCCAATGCACTGTCAGCTGTCAGTGTGGACAGACTACAGCGCTTTCCCTACTGCGCTCTACAAAGCCTGGTTTAACTCAAAGCGCTCTACATCTGCAAGTGTAGCCATACCCACAGTTAAAGCCCCTGAGAAAAGAGTAGACCAGATAAACTGACTGGTGCCTAGGAGAGTAAGCATGTGCTCAGACCACTGTTCTGAAAGGCTTTGAATAATGATGGCCTTGGGGTCGGAAGCGCAAGGCAAGCATTCAGGAAAGCTGGGTTCAATTCCTAGCTAGCCTCTGCCACAGATTTCCAGTGTGACCTTGGGCAAGTCAATCTCTCTATGCCTCTGTTCCCCAACAAGAGCAATGGGGAGAACAATCCTTCCTTTGTCTGCATAAGTTCTTCCGGGCAAGAGCTGTCTCTCACTGTGTGTTATATACAGAGACTTGCACAATGGGGCCCTGATCATAACTGGACCTGTAGGCACTAGTATAAAACAACATATTTGGATGAATCACTGTGAAGCTAAAGCAGAAGCCAATGGGTGGCAGGCAGAGGAACTGAAAGGAAAATCACTTCTCTTAGAAATACATTGATAGAGAAACTTAATGAAATGAAACTTATGACAGACTGACTGAAGTTTCCTTCCCACAAACGGATGTGACTGCTACTCTACCATATGGAAAGAGGTTTTCTTAGAAATCCATGTACATGAGGAACACCCTCACGCTCCAGTATTACTGCTGCTGCAACAAGTCATTACACATTCTGCCTTTGCACAGTATCTTAACACTCTCTCCCTAAAGCAGTTCAGAAAAGGATCTAAAAAAATCAAGGATTTCTCAAGGCAAGACACTAAGAGCATGGTAACGCACACAATACAGTCAACCCCACACATTCAAAAGTCATGAGTTAGGCCCCCAAAATTCACAAGGTCAATTTAAAAATCATGAGACTTTTAAAGTAATAAATTTGGGGTTCTCTGTGTTTGCTTTCTTGTTTTTGAGTCCCTGCGCCTGTGGAGACCCCTGCCATCCTGACCCCGGAGCCTTCAACCCAGGTCCTGGTTTTGACTTGCTGGGAATGTGACCTGCATGTCCCTGCTGAAGAAAGTCAGGCAGGGGAAACCACTCAATGTGAAAGGTTACAAAGTAGCAGCCGTGTTAGTCTGTATCCGCAAAAAGAACAGGAGTACTTGTGGAACCTTAGAGACTAACAAATTTATTTCAGCATAAGCTTTCGTGGGGAAGAAGTGAGCTGTAGCCCACGAAAGCTTATGCTGAAATAAATTTGTTAGTCTCTAAGGTGCCACAAGTACTCCTGTTCTTTTTTCTCAGTGTGAAAGGTGTCTATTAGTGGAGTCCTCATGAAGCAGATAAGAAAGATGCAGTAGGGGTGGCTTGTCTGCATTGCATGGAGGGGCACGAGGACTTCATCAACGAGATGTACATGGAGACATCTAGGATGGAGCATGTTAGCTGATTAGGATGACTACAGCGGAACTAGAGGAGAAAAGAACATCATATACTCTGCAGGGAGGAGACTGGCTGCTGGCCACCTCGGGTAGTAGGCAGTGTTCCACCTGCCACCCAGGTCCCCCTCCCACCAGCGTCAAGAACTGGTATGCCGTACTGGCAACAGGAGGAGATGAACAGACCCAATGGCTTAGAGGGAGAACCCCCGCAAGGCTGCCACCTGCCCCCAAACCCAAGAGGGGGAGGAGGCATAAGGTGCTGACGGATGGAGGCATCAATCCGCTGACCTGATATGCTGTCCCCGGAGGTATGTTGCCTGTTGCCCTGCGTGGAGCCTGCAACCGAAATGTTACAGAAAGCTCATCCATCCCTCTGATCACTACTCCAAGCTGCTCATCCACCGGGGCACTAATGATACTGCCAGATCTGACCTTGAGCAGATCAGCAGTGACTACAGGACTCTGGGAGTGAAGGCGAAGGAGTTGGTGCACAAATGATGCTCTTGTCCATCCTCCCTTTTGAGGGTAAGGGCTCAGGCAGGGACATGCGCATCCTAGAGATGAATGCACAGCTGCACAGATTGTGTTGAAGGGAGAACTTTGGCTTCCTCAACCTTGGGATGCTGTTCTGTGAAGGAGGACTTCTGAGAAGAATTGGGGTCCAGCTGACCACAAAGAGGAAGAGCATCTTCACACACCTACTTGCCAACTTAGTGAGGAGGACTTTAAATTATGTTCAGAGGGGGAAGGTGACAAAACCCCACAGGTAAATATGAAAAAAGATGCCTTGAAGAGAGGGCTAGATGTTGGAGGAGAAATAAAAAATTAAAAGAGGGTCATCGGCGCAATAAGAGGGAAATCAGTGCGAGAATCTGTTCAATATCTTAGATGTCTATACACAAATGTAAGGAGTATGGGGAATAAAAAAGGAAGAACTAGAAGTATTAGTACATAAACTAAATTCTGACATAACTGGCATCAAAGAGACACAGTGGGATAAACCTCATGACTGGTGTATTGCTATAGAGGGGAATAGCTTGTTCAGGAAGGACAGGCAGGGAAAAAAGGAAGGAGGTGTTGAATTATACATGAAGAATATATTATGTCCAGAAAAGAGGAAGATCAGTTGAAAGTCTCTGGGGGAAGATAAAAGAGGGAAAAATACAGGGGCAATATCATGTAAAGGATCTACGATAGACCACCAAAACAGGAAGTGGTGGTAGATGAGTTATTTCTAGAACAAGTAACAAATATCCAAAACACAAGACCTGGTAGTAATGGGGGACTTCATAGATATCTGTTGGAAAAGTAGTTTGGCAAAACAAAAAATGTATAATGAGTTGTTGGAATGTATTTGGGACAACTTTTTGTTTCAGAAGGTAGAGGAAGTAATCCAGGGGACAGCCATTTTAGACTTTGTTCTGACTTGGGTGAAAGTGATCATTCAATGATAGATTTAATAATCTAAGGAAATGAAGGCGTGAGAGCCACAGAATAAGGACATTGTCTGATTTTTTTGAAGTCCAGACTCAGAAAACTGGTAGGTAAGGTCACATGTGAAGACAATCTAAGGGAAAAGGGAGTCAGGGGAACTGGCAGTTTCTCAAAAAGACAATATTAAAAGCTCACCAACAAACTATCTCCATGCGAAGGAAACATAAGCAGAATAGTAGAAGGCCAATATGTCTCCATTAGGAGCTCCTTAATGACCTGAAATTCAAAATGGAATCCTACAAACAGTCAAAACATAGAGAAATGTCTGAGGTTGAGTAGAAACAAGTAGTGCACACATGTAGATACAAAATCAGAAAGACTAAGACACAAAATGAGTTATATCTAGCAATGGACATAAAAGGCCATACAAAGAGGTTGCATAAATACATTAGGAGCAAGAGAAAGATGAAGGAAATTATAGGTCCTCTTACTTGGTGGGGAAGGAGAGCTTGCACCAGATGATATTGAGAAGGCAAAGGTATCTAATGCCTATTTTGCTTCAGTCTTCACTAAAGAGGTTGATTGGGACCAGATACTTAACACAATTAATGTTAACAACAAGGGGGAATGATCAAAAGCCAAAATAGGGAAAAACCAGATTATAGAATATGCAGAGAAGTTCGCTGTATTCATGTCATCTAAGGGTACTTAAAGAACTAGCTGAAGCAATTTTGGAACCATTAGCAATTATCCTCAAGAATTCATGGAAGACAGGAGAAGTCCTAGAGGACTAGAGAAGGACAAACATAGTACCTATCTTTCAAAAGGGGATCCAGGGAATAATAGAACAGTCAGCCTAACCTTGATACCCGGAAAGATACTGGAACAAATTCTTAAACAATCCATTTTTAAGCACTTAGAGGATAATAGGGTGATAAGTAATAGCTAACATGGATTTGTCATGCGAAATCATGTAGACATGATATATCATGATTTTAGTAAGGCTGTTGACACAATCCTGTATGACATTTTCTTAAGCAAACTAAGGAAACGTGGTGCATGCCCAGTTGGTTGAAAAACCATCCTCAAAGAGTAGTTATCAGTCCTATCAAACTGGGAGGACATATCTAATGGACTCTGTATTTTGTCTTTTTTTGTTTTGCAGCAGTTCCCAAGCCTCTGGTTTGGGGCATTCCTAGTGTTACCATACGTCCGGATTTTCCCGGACATGTCCGGCTTTTTGGGCCTCAAATCCCCGTCCGGGGGGAAATCCCAAAAAGCCGGACATGTCCGGGAAAATCGGGACATGCAGGGCTGGCGATGCTGGGCCGGGGCCGGCAGTGCTGGGCCGGGGGCTGGGGCTGGGGGGGCGCTGGGCCGGGGGCTGGGCCGGGGGCCGGGGCCGGGCCGGGGGTGCTGGGCCGGGCTGGCGGTGCTGGGCGGCCGGGGGTGCTCGGCTGGGGGCTGGCCCGGGGCCGGCACCCCAGGGCCCGAGCCGACCCAGGCTGGAGACACCGGGGAGGGGGGGGGGCAGACTGGGCCGCGCCTCCTCCCCCAATCCCCCCACCCTTACCTGCTTCAGGCTTCCCGCAAATCAAATGTTTGTGGGAAGCAGGGGAGGGGGCGGAGTTGGGGCGGGGACTTTGGGGAAGGGGTGGAGCTGGGGTGGGGAGGGCATGGGCGGGGCTGGGGGTTGGGGCAGGGCCCCGTGGAGTGTCCTCTTTTTGGACACTCAAAATATGGTAACCCTAGGCATTCCCTCCTCTCATCACCCATGGCACAAATGGACTCTCCCCTTTGGTTTGTCTGAATGCAAATTCAGAAACTCAATGGGCTGCCTTCTGCTATCCCCTTTCTAAACCTCCCATTTCATCTGACAGCCACTGAGCCTGCAGCTGAGTTAGGAAAGGAATTACTCTCCACAGTCAATGGTATTATTGAATGTATCTGGAGAACCAGGCCCTACTGCAATACCCTTTCCTGATCTGATCAGCAGTGTTAAATCACATTCTGTGATGCAAACTCTTTCCCTTCCACCTTCTTAAGTGGCTGGGGGCATCATTTTCATAATGACAAGCACTCGCTTCCCCCAGTCCACTGAGAAGATACATTCAGGAGAGCATGCAGCTTGCCAGCCACCACCCACCCTTCAAAGGCAGAGGCCGGAAATGTCCGTTCTGTTCCTGCCATTACTGGACGACTGCCAGTCTCTCTCATTCTGGGGTTGGAACACATGTTGGACATACAGGAGTGCTGGTAAGAGAGTGTCCTTTATTGCCTACCCCCAGTCACATAACATGGGTCACGGTTGCAAAGTTAATACCCATCACAAGACAGGAGTCAATATCCGTTGACTCCAGTTCATACCATTACATAGATAACAGGGTATCAGCCAATCATGAATTAATATAGAATCTGTCTGTCCCCTAAACTGTAGGGGCCTCAATCTAAATTCTTCCAGACCCTTTCAAGAGATCATTGTCAAGAAGATATGGACCAGAAGTTCCCAAACTTTTCTTATTGCATACCCCCTTCCAGATCTACCAGCTGCCCACATAACCACTACCCTTCTCATCACTGATACTTTGTGTGTTCTTCTCAACACTACCAGTCTTTAGCCAGCTATCCATATTTCACGGTCATGAACAGTTATAGTGCATCGTATACAACTGAAAAAACAACACCCTTACATTCTGAGCTGGGCAACTGAACCCACACTGTATGGTGATTGGAGGTGAGGGCTCTGAACATCAGTATCTCTATGTATCTGTGTTCTCATTTGTGTATCTTGAAGTAAATTAACTACTGTATTTTATATAACAAATTCCCACCAAGTTTTAAAGCTTTTTCTCAGTAGCCTATTATGAAAATACAATAAATAAAATAATTAATAAATAAAATCCACCATTATGTAATTTCACCTACGTACTCCTCAGAGATTCTCGCGTACCCCCAGGGTTATGTGTAGCACAGTTTGGAAACCCCTGGTATAGACTGTATTATAGAGAAGTATTTAAGTAGCACAGCTTTTGTCCAAAAAAAAAAAATACACTTGTATTAATAAGGAGAACCATTTGTCTGCTTTCTTCCTATTAATTGCACAAAGTTTTCAAAGAATAAGAAGTGGTCCTTCTTCTTGGTAGGAACATTGTTTTTATTTTTAAAGCACCAGTAGGATTTCAAAGGAATTTTTTAAAAGATTTTCTGAATAAAGTACAATATACAAGACATACAAACAGATTAAGCAGGGAAAATAAAGAGCTCAAAAGAGACCTTTCAAATGAACTATATGCTAAGGGTTTTTTTTTTTTTTCTTTAAACAGGAAATTGGGTTTCACTTCTCATTTGCAAGAAAGTGTCTATGGGCAGCTGATCAAACACAGTTTCATTACCAGCAAAAATTATATTAGTTATAATCAAAAACATCTTTTAACCATTTAAATATTTTCTGACTGAAATGATTACAGCATTTGACAGTGATGCATCTGAAATGTTATCCCATGATTAGGCTGTATTATCAGTGTGAGTTCCCTCATCCTCACATAATGAGTAAATCATGACAATTTGCATCACATGGCCTTGGCACATAATGTAGTCTTTATTGTGAAGTTAAGATGGAGAAGGCTTGGTTTTGCTCTGACCTACACCCAGTAAATCAGGCGCAATTCCAATGAAGTCAATGGCATTACATCAGTGTAAAAGTGGTGTAAGTGATACAATAAGGAGGCTCATAGTTTGTGTATTCAGAGCAGACACAGGAAAAAAACCTTATCCAAATTCAATCCATGGATCATAAAGGTGAGTCTTGGTTATAGAGATGCTGAGGAAGTGGGCACAGGACAGTCCATAGTGAATCTGTGTAATCTGCTACCCAGTATATTGTGGTTCTCTATTCTTCACAACACACCGATGTCTTACGAGAAACGGAACAAAAACGAGCAGTTTGAGGCCTAGTGTCGCTTGTGGTCATCAGTGGCTGAGTTAGAGTTGCTGAGCACGTTTCCACCAAGCAGCTGATGTAATATGAACCCAACTTTTCCCACCATGGGTTTATATGCTCAAAAATGGACAGGCGAGAAATCTCTCCAGACATCAGGTAGAGTTCAAATCCCACATTAGACAGTGGATCCAGGCAGATGCAATTTATCATGCACCCACAACCACTGCCATCACACAAACGTGCTTTGTTTATTTGCACCCAGGAGACAAATGTAAATTCTGTACTTTATTTGAAGGGTTATTTTCAGAAGAAATATGCAGGCAGAAGTATGCAGGCAACTCAGTAAATGCAGGGAAATTTCTGGCCTTATGATTCTGAGCTGCACTGTGGGGGTTGAGAGAGAGGCCAAACAGAGTCCCTGAGCCATGATCAGAGTTCAGGGATGCCAGGAACATTGTAGGAGCACTGGGTGCCTCTCACTAACAAACTATGGCAATGGGAGCAGTACACAGTGAGCCAGTCCATGCCCCCTGGTCAATTTATCACGTGGACTGCCATAGAGTTCAATAGTCAAGCCCCCTGCTTCATGTTCAAGAGGTAATGGGGGCCAGATTTTTAAAGGAGTTTAGATGCCTAAAGATGCAGGAATTTTCAAAAGTGCCGAGGCACCTAACTCCCATTGGGAATTGATGCCTATCTGCATCTTAGGTGCCTAAATATCATTAAAAATCTGGCTGTAGGTCTTTACCCCATCCTGATCTTGACTCACTGTTGCTCCCTTACCCTCCTTTCCTCCAAGGGCAGCAGTTCTCAAACTGAGTCGCGACCCCTTTTAATGGGATCAGCAGGGATGGCGTTAGACTAGCTGGGTCCCAAAGCCGAAGCCGGTTACAAGCCCCCCTGCCTTGGGGTGGCGGGACTTGGGCTTCGGTCCCCCTTCCCGGGGTCATGTCGTAATTTTTATCATCAGAAGTTGCAGTACAATGAAGTTTGAAAACCACTGTCCTAGTGCATCACCTAGGTCAGGAAGACCAAAGTTTTAGCCTTTGAGAACCTACCTGCAAAGTACGGAGCATTGTGGTCTCAGTCCAGCAAAGCATGTACTGTGCATCCTTAATTCTAAGGCTATGAGTATTCCCACTGACTTCAGTGAGACTATTCATGTGTTTAAAGCTAAACACAGGCTTAAGTGTTCTGCTGGGTCAGGTTTAGAATGCTAAGCAACTTACAGAATGGAGCCTGGAATGTACTTTGCTTGGTTACAGCTCATTCCCCCATGGAGCTAGTTAAATGCAAACAACACATTACTATAATCGTAAGAACACTGACCCCAGAAAAGGTTGCATTTCAGCCCCAGTTATAGCATCCATCACTCAGAGCTGGAAAATGTGCAATTCAAGACATCCCACATACACAACAAAATTCAAACAAAAGCCTTTCCCAGTAGCTAGAGACAGCACAGCACCAGAGAAGAGTGAATGGCTAATTGCTCTAGGCTGATTGCATACAACTCGTTGGGGTTTTCCTTGTCTCTCTCCTTGAGCTTAGAATCATAGAATATCAGGGTTGGACCTCAAGAGGTCATCTAGTCCAACCCCCTGCTCAAAGCAGGACCAATTCCCAACTAAATCATCCCAGCCAGGGCTTTGTCAAGCCGGGCCTTAAAAACCTCCAAGGAAGGAGACTCCACCACCTCCCTAGGTAACGCATTCCTGTGCTTCACCACCCTCCTAGTGAAATAGTGTTTCCTAATATCCAACCTGGACCTCCCCCACTGCAACTTGAGACCATTGCTCCTTGTTCTGTCATCTGCCACCACTGAGAACAGCCGAGCTCCATCCTCTTTGGAACCCCCCTTCAGGTAGTTGAAGGCTGCTATCAAATCCCCCCTCATTCTTCTCTTCTGGAGACTAAACAATCCCAGTTCCCTCAGCCTCTCCTCATAAGTCATGTGCTCCAGACCCCTAATCATTTTTGTTGCCCTCCATTGGACTCTTTCCAATTTTTCCACAGTAGCTTCACTGTTAATGATGTTTTTGTACTTTCAATGAAACCATTTGTTTAAAAAAAAAACAGCCTGAAATACAGGAATTGTAATCACCGAGAAAGCTGTTTGACACTAGCACGCCCATGCAGTGAAAGAACACAGAGCTGGGAAAGCTATTTTAAACTAAACCTTGTAAGCAACTTTTAAAACAAAACCGAAAACTGTCACCCAAAGGGCTTAAATCTAGCTTGTCCTATGCAAGTGTACTAGGGAAAAGGAGCAAGGAAGATCTTTCCCTCTCCCACTACACCCACATAGGACCTGGCAGAATGGTGATATGAGTCAGCAGTGTGCCCTTGTTGCCAAGAAGGTGAACCACATATTGGGCTGTATTAGTAGGAGCATTGCCAGCAGATCGAGGGAAGTGATTAGTCCCCTCTACTCAGCACTGGTGAGGCCACACCTGGAGTATTGTGTCCAGTTTTGGTCCCTCCCACTACAGAAGGGATGTGGACAAATTGGAGAGAGTCCAGCGGAGGGCAACAAAAATGACTAGGGGGTTGGGCCACATGACTTATGAGGAGAGGCTGAGGGAACTGGGCTTATTTAGTCTGCAGAAGAGAAGAGTGAGGGGAGATTTGACAGCAGCCTTCAATTACCTGAAGCGGGTGGTGCTCGGCTGTTCTCAGTGGTGGCAGATGACAGAACAAGGAGCAATGGTCTCAAGTTGCAGTGGGGGAGGGCTAGGCTGGATATTAGGAAACACTATTTCCCTAGGAGGGTGGTGAAGCACTGGAATGGGTTCCCTAGGGAGGTGGTGGAATCTCCATCCTTGGAGGTTTTTAAGGTCAGGCTTGACAAAGCCCTGGCTGGGATGATTTAGTTGGTGTTGGTCCTGCTTTGAGCAGGGGGTTGGACTAGATGACCTCCTGAGGTATCTTCCATCCCTAATTTTCTATGATTCAGGCCCTGACTCAGCACAGCCCTAAAGCACATGCTTAAATGCTCTGCTGAATAGGAATTGACTTAATCATAACCTTAAGGTTAAGCATGTGCTTAAGTGCTTTGCTGAATTGGGGTCTTAATGCTCGACTGAGTGCTATGTGTAGCCCTGGCTAATGAAAGGAGGAGAGTATGGGTCGGGGCTTGGGGACATATCCAGCCTGATCCCCCTGCAGCACATTGGTGCCTGCAAAAAGGTGCTGAAGTATATAACACATGCTGCTGCTTCTTTGGGCCAGCAGTAAGGAATGCTACTGAGTGGGCTGTCTGAGGCCCGGAATCACCATCTCTCCAGTTACTTATATGGCTCTCTTCGCTGTGGCAGCTCCTGAGCTCCTGGGTCTTCCCTGTGGAAGCAGAACAGCACAGATAACCTGCGTTCAGCCATCACAGCTGCTCAGAACATCAGAGGCCACAAGAAAGAATTCAGCTCAATAATCTTAAAAACTGGGACTCTATAGAGTTCAAATGACGCGGATATCCAAAGTCACTAAATCTCTCTGCACCTCAGTCCCTTCTCTAAAAAATGGGAACAACAAACACTCCCTTTCTCCCATCCTTTTTATATCTTGTCTATTTGGATGTAAGCTCTGTGGGGCAGGGAATCTCTCTTACATGTATGTACAGCACCTAACACAATAGGCCCCTGATCTGGATAAATGCCGAGGTGCTACTATAATGCAAATAAGAAATAATTATTGTGACTGACTTGGTTTACACACAAAAAATGGAAAGGTAAGCTTACAGGATAAATATTCAGTGTGAGGTGGACAGGGAATTTAGCCATGGATATTTTCTAGAATAGTATCAAATTTACTTCACAAAATCTGAATCCAGGCAAAACTCACTGGATTTGGGGTTTAATTACAAACCTGACACTGAGGCCAGATTCAGTGAAATGTTTGCAAAAACCTTTCCAGGGAACCTGAGCCAAGTTCCAAGGGGATGTTTACCAAGTTTCAAGTGAACCTTAGAAGATTGATGGTCTTGGCTGGAAACCATGAGAAATTGTGATGGCCTCATATGGTTAGACCACAAAATGGGTGAAATTCAGCTGTTTCAGTAAGGTTTGGTTTGCGGGTTTGCAGTCACTCAAAGGCAAAGCAAAATTCATGGGTTGTGATTGCACAGGAAGCAAAAATACAGACAAAAGATTTGCATCAATCCCTGAGAAATGAAACCATCGAGTTTCACATGCCAGGCTGATATTTTCTTTAAATACTCACAACTGGAAATTGCTCTTACTCTTGCACTTTGCTTTTGAAGACTCTTCTGCCCACTTTTGGTATGAACAATTTTTAAAGCACAAGTATACTGTAAATACCGGTGCTTGCTGAAAAATTCTAATGAGACTTACTTGAATTTGTGCATGAAAATGGAAAAACAATGAAAGTTCTCTGGCATATAGAAATGTGGGTTGAAAAGTTTAATGCCATGAACCTCCCAAAATCATTTGATTGTAACCAGAATTACAGACTATCTATTGGGGGGAAAATCCAATTGTATGGGATTCCTATTAATTACAGGCTTGATTCAAGATGCCCGCAAAATAACGTGGCCACCAAGGAATCTAGCTCTAGGAGGTGCACAATGACAGAGGACCCCACACGGCTGGTTGGAATTTATTCCATCCATTGTAGTGTGGAGATCTGGAGCGCAGGTTCATAGAACCATAGAATATCAGGGTTGGAAGGGACCTCAAGAGGTCACCTAGTCCAACCCCCTGCTCAAAGCAGGACCCATCCCCAGACAGATTTTTGCCCCAGATTCCTAAATGGCCCCTCCAAGGATTGATCTCATAGCCCTGGGTTTAGCAGGCCAATGCTCAAACCACTGAGCTATCCCTCAGACCAGGAAAAGCAGATATTTCCACCCCTAGGGAGCCAGTACATGGAGGGGTATTCCTGACTGACTTGGTTTACACACCAAGCATATGTTTCAGCAAGGTCATTGTATCCCGTCTATTACCAAGATGGGCTTCAACCCAAACCCTGGATTCAAACACTGCCAAGTTTTGGGTATGTTTGAAATCTGGACCCAGATCCAAATTTGCCACCTTTATAATGGGACAAACCACAATCCCAAACCAGAACACACCCAAACCTGGGGCTATTCAAACTCCAGAGGTAAATTTTACACCTTAAATCTCTCTCTTGTCCTTTCAGTGTTGAGGGTGCAGGTGTGTTCTGAAATCTTGCTAAACATGTGTTTTTCATGAAAGATCATTTAAACTGCACTGCAGTCACCTCAGCAATGCACTGCAATTGTCTTTTGCAATGTATTCTCTGTGCTCTGCATACAAGAAATGCCCAGTAGTAACCTTTGGCTACTAGTAAAACTAAATGATTGACAAAGTGAGTTAAAGTTTATCGAAGAGCCGTTGGAACACTTCGATATTGTGGAAAAATACTAACCTCATATCAGCTGCTCCAGCCCTTCCTGCTTTCTGTTTTACAGTTGTGTGCTGCCCTAAATCGTCTTTCAGTCAACCACCACAGTGGATACAACAAACAACATTTATAGAAGAGTTTCCAGCTCCCCCATCCCTTAAAGAACTATTAAAAAACCCATTCTGTTTCAGCTCTCCAAGTCAGAGTTACAGAACTCTTTCAGACAGAATGACACCTGCTAGAAGTCATTTTAAACGTTGTTACCAAAATCAAAGAGTTGAAAGCCCATGCTGACACTTAGTAACTTTTTAAAGCACTCAGGGGGCTTTGAAACTCATTTTGTCTGTTTCATTAAATGCCAGCATCTCTGGAGCTAGGAGGAGGTAGATGAGCACAATCCTCCAGGGCTTTAGCTCTAGATAGGTTCCTGTTGCTCTCCTTAGTGGAAAATCACTAGCCAGTTTAAGGTACGCTCTCAAGGGAATACTTGTGCAGAGTAATAACTCCAATGCCATCAAGGGGCAGACTGTCCACTAGGTTCATGTTTAGGGCTGTGCAAAGCTGCGTTGCACAGAGCGGGCGGCTTTGCGAGGAATTGTCCCTCCCAGGCAGTCAGGGCAATGGAGCTCCCAGCAATGCACCTGAAGCATGACTGCTGCATCACTCATTAGAAAGGGGCTCTCCCCTGTACTTTTGGCCCTATGTTACCAGTACACAGGTTGGAGAATGGGGTACAGAGGCCAGCTCTATGCCTCTCTTTTTTCTTGTCCTTCATATGCTTATTTGACCTTTGTCAAATCTGATCCTGCTAAATTGTGCAATCTTACTGCATATATTTACACCTAATTATTATAATTAATTTGTATAACAACAGCACCTAGAATAGGGGTTCTCAAACTGGGGGTCAAGACCCCTCAGGGGGTCATGAGGTTATTACATGGGGGGGGTGCGAGCTGTCAGCCTCCACCCCAAACCCTGTTTTGCCTCCAGCATTTATAATGGTGTTAAATATATAAAAAAAGTGTTTTTAATTTATAAGGGGGGGAGGGTCGCACTCAGAGGCTTGCTGTGTGAAAGGGGTCACCAGTACAAAAGGTTCAGAATCACTGACTTAGAGGGTGAGGTCCCATCCTGCTAGGCGCTTGACAGACATGCAGTAAAAGGCAGTTCCTGGTTCCCGCCCCAGACAGCTTGCAATCTTAACTCAAGGCAAACCAAATTGGGGGGGGGGGAGGAAAGGGTAGTAGTAAAATGAGCATGTTTTTGCATAAGCCAGCTGTGTGCACAGTTTGCAGATGTATCATGTAGGGCTTTATTCTCATTTGCAGTACAGTCCCTCTATGCCAACTAGCAGTGCAAAGGAGCCTTAAAGTGGGCATATGTTGCTAGAGTGGTGCAAAGGGGCTTAATGTCAATGAGAATCAGGCCTGTACATTTTTTTGTTTGTTAATGATTAGAATAATCTGATCCGTAACAGTAGGCACAGCTGGCCACTCGCCCAGCCATGATCTCTTGGCAACGTGTTTTCGGCTGTAACGCTGAGAGCCAACTTCTTTTCACTAACAATTCTTACTGAAAATCAAATTAAAATAAAACAGTTCAAAGTGACATTTGGTGTGTTACGTTTCTGGTTGCTACCTGAATGTTTCAAGATTGGACTTTCAAAAAAAATGCTCTGCATCCGCTTAACTCTGCTCCCATCCAAGTCAGGAGTTTGACCACTGATTTCCAAGGAGGCAGAGTTAGGCCAATATTGAGCACTCTGGAAAATCCTACCATAAAGTAACAAAAACAGGGCTTGCAAAAATTAGATGGCGGGAGGGGAATTCCACACAGGAAATAGGAATTGCCTGAGTGGCTCAGATGCAACACCCATCTAAGTCCAGTACCCTGTCTTCATACAGAATACTGGGCCAGCCACTTCAGTCAAAAGATGTGATCCTTCCTCCTCAAGCAAAGTTCTATGATCCTGTGGATTAAACTACAGGCTGGGAACAGGAGGACCCCAGTTCTGTCTTCGCCCTTGCCACACACACATTCTACACATATTCACATGAGATAAGCAATAGTAAGACTCCCATTGACTGTAATGGGAGCAGAGTCAGGCCAACACGAAGTGCTTTTTGAAAATCCCACCGTATATCCATTCCCAAAGGACTCGTTTGGTTAGCTGTACCAGTGACTGTTTCATATATCAACGTTCCTTCATTTTGTTCCTAGTATGTAAATGTCTTTCACCATTTACCTAGGGTCCTTTGAAAGGATACAGTGAGATAACTATCTAAGGATGAGTAATGCCATACGCTCTTCACAAGGCAGTGCTGGGTGTGTCAGAGTGCAAAGGAAAGAAACACCATTTCATGGGAAACTGAGAAATTTCCCATATTGACCACCCTGAAGCTGGGGAATTCCAGCCTGTCTTTGGCATTTAAAAATTACCGGCAGATGGCTTTTTCCAGGGAGCTGCTAAGCAGCTTATGTGTATTTCTCACCTAGATTCTACACAATTGCTAAGGAAAATTCCAGTAAGGCAAGCAGTTTCACTTTGAATGGGACTTTATCTGCTCTACAAAGCATTTGGATGCATTAGAGTTAGTTGGGGTGAGGGGGAAGGACTGTTTTCATCTGATATAAAAAGATTTTATGTCTGGGTAGGGGCATGAGTCACAGCTCCTGTACACACACCTGTGCTAGCTCTCATCCAGCTAGCGTGAGTTTAAATAGTAGTGTAAACAGTAATGTAGCCACGGTGGCATAGGCAGCAGCAACCATGCTGAGTACATACCCCCTGGTTTTGGGAGGCACAGCTGAGCTGTGTGGCCGCGGCTGCTGCCCATGCGACCCGGGCTACACTGCTATACTCGCACTAGCTTGATTAGAACTAGCGTAAGTATACGTACACAAACTGGGAATCACATCCCGAGCTCGCAGTGTAAACCTGGCCAGAGATGACCTTTCTGAATAACACTAAGTCCTACAGCCCATAGACAGCACCATGATTTAGCAGGAGAAATATATGTGAGAGGATACTTATTTCATAATTCTTAACACAAGGCAACTGGCAGATGAGAAAGACTGTAAGAATAATCATTTTCCTTTTACTCACCAGAGTCATCACTCTCAGTAGCAATCTCGGACACCCTGGCACTGAAGTAAGGCTTCTAGAAATCTTACCTACACACTCTTAGTCAGAATTTGAGGCACATGATCATCACATCAGATGTCATATGGGAGCTGCACATGAGCAACGGATGGGCTAAATGAGCCAGAGTTGTTTGCTTGTCTGCAGTGCATTCTAAGGAAAACAGAAAGGTGGGGTTCAAAAGTAGCTATGCTACCATGATCCTTCTTGGGGTATTGCCTGCCAACATGCCAATTTTCTCTGGACGCGGTAGAGGAGGGGAGCTGTAGGAACCCCTTACTTTCTTCCCCATCCCAGCATGACAGAACTTCCCTTGGGTAAAGAGGAATGGATAAACTCTTTGCAGAGTCTTAGGTTATTTTTACGCGAAATGTTGACTACAATGGCTATGATTACATCACAGACAGGAAAGATGGTCTTATGCTCAACGTCTTGGACTGGACACCTGGACTCAGGACACCTGGGCTCAGTTCCTGGCTCTATCACAGACTCACTGTGTCCTTGGGCAAGTCATTTAACCTCTCTATATCTGAAAATGGGGCTAATGATACTTTGTCTCTACCATTCTTTGTCTGTCATCTATTGATAATGTAATCTCTTTGGGGCAGGGACTCTCCCCTCCTTTGTGTTTGTACAACACAAGTCACAAAGGGGCCCGATTTCAGTTGGGACTTCTAGCCTCTACCATAATACAATTAATAAATAACGATGAATGAGTATAGAAAGGATGTAAACACTAATGTGGGTAGAGAGGAAGAAAGATGAAGGATGTTTAGGGTGGCCTGAGAGTAATGAAGGATAGTTAGCAGAAATGAAATTGAGAAAAAGGAAATATAAGCTAAATATCAGAAAATTCTGAGCAGCTATGAAATCTTATAGACTGTTGGATAGTTTTGTAAGGGAAGCGGTGGACTCAGGGCTGGCTCCAAGGTTTTGGCTGCCCTAAGCAGCCAAACAAACAAACAAAACAAACAAGCTGTGATCGCAATCTGCAGCGGCAATTCGGTGGGAGGTCCTTCGCTCTGAGCAGGAGTGAGGGACCGTCCGCCGAATTGCTGCCGAACAGCTGGACGTGCCGCCCGTCTCTGAAGTGGCCGCCCTAAGCACCTGCTTGGTAACCTGGTGCTTGGAGCCGGCCCTGGGTGGACTTCATAACAAAACTAGCCTAAACAAACCACTTGATAGGGAACAGTTCTTTCCCACGTCTAACCTCTAGAATGCCACAGTATTATTTCCCAATTCAATTCTCCATTACTTTCTCCATTTTTCTATGGACAATAGCAAACTTCTCTTCAGTGAGGCACCTTTTCTCTTGCCATATTGAGGTATCAACTGGTTGCAAAGTGCTTTTTTATTCTGAAGGAAAAAGTAAAAGATATTCTTGAAGTTTCCTTTCCTGAATGGCTTTTTAGTTAACCCTCTGGGGGCAGAGATTGTCTTTCTGTTCTGTGTTTGTACAGCACCTACACAATGGGATCCTGGCCCAGGACTGGGGCTTCTAGGCACTATGATCATATTATTTATTTACGTCTAATAATAAAATAATCATAGTGGAGCAGCTAATCTGAACAATCATCCAAGGCAGACGTGTATTGCTGTGTGGACAGTCACATCCTATCACAGGCAACCAATCCTGTCCCTGCAGACTTGTTGAGCAAAGTCTGTAGTATCTTCTGTTCTTTTCTCTACTCCTCCCTATAGCGACTCTTGTTTGTACATTCTTTCAGCCAGTGACTCCCAGGTTGGTCAGCTGATCTGCACTGATGACAGCTGTCCTCTCCAAACCATTCATGTTTCTTTTGCATCACCATTGCAACTCAAGGTCAAAGGACATGGAAGCTTTGAAGCCAGTCTTGTTCTAATTGGGCACAGCAGGGGACTGACAGTGAGACTCTCCCCATTTTTATCTCTGCTCAGATTGTGACTCCATCCATTGTAGGGAGATATGGGGCTATTTGCCCAATAGTCCCTGCTGTAAGCACCTCAGTAAAAAGTGGGTGGGGGTGAGGGGTTGGCGGCAGGAGACTTGGCTCCACATCATCCTCCCTGTCACTTATTGTCCAGTATAGCTGTCTGGGTGGACAGATAGGAACAAGTGAGTCTGTAAAAGGAGAAAAGTGAAGACACTTCTTCCAGAGTCAGGGGATAGCAGGGGAGAAAATGTGATTGTGAGTCACAATTCCTTCTCTGCTCTGTTGCTGGTGTGGCACAGCGACGTGCTGCCTATTACTCAGGGGAGATTGTAGTGTTACACTCGAGCCTTCGCTGTCAATCATGTGGTTATTATTGTGCACTCATGTATTAGAGAGATCTTGCTTCTTTCGCCTCTGTTTCCCAAAGCATCTTTGCTCCTGCACAGCTCCTAACAGAAAGCGCTCTCTTACTGAATCAAAAGCTGTGCTATTTCTCAATGACTGTTGTATGTAAAAGTGGCGAGTTCCAGTCATTCATTTTCTGTCATGGTTAACTTATGAGCTGCTCTATTCTGAATAATCCGGCTTGACGGCCTATTTGCTTGCTTGATTTAAATGCTCAGGTACCTTTAGATTTTTGAAAAGCGCATAGTCTGTAGACAGCAGGTTGATAGGTCTCTGGCTTTTCAAGTCAGCCTTTCTGGTGTAGAAGAATAGTAACAGTATTATTACAAATTTGATGGATAAAATATGATTTGTCAGGCAGAATGAAATCAATCTTTTTTTGTTCATTTCCAGATAGACTTCCCCTTTATGCCCCTGTCTAATTCCCCTTTAGGTTCCTCCGTGCAGATGAAGTTCCTAATATGCATTCCTTAAATGGCAACTTATTCTAACAACTTCGCCCTAAATCCATACATAGAAACTTAGCACTTCCCCATCTAGATCAGGCCACTTAGCCATCAAGCTGGGGTTCCTGCTTCCCAGAAGTGGGCAAGACCAGATGCTTTAAGGGCAGGCAGCCCCTTTCAGGAGAATGACCTGGCCAATTGTGCAATGCTGTGAATAAATTCCTTCCTGAGCCCTACTCCTCCTTATCTGCAGTTAAAACAAATGGGGTGGAATCTGGCCCCACTGGAGCCAATGGGATTTTTGCTATGGACTTCAGTGGGATCAGGATTTCCCACATGCTCTTTAAGTACTAAAGAGCAGGAAAGCAAAGCATTTAAGTTGCCTTTTGTCTAGTTGTGTGCTATGGAAAACTGAGCGAGAATGGGTTATACAGACCCTGGGCTAGAGTATCACAGGTCTGGAGTAGCTACATTGTGCCACTAAGGGTATGTCTAGACAGCAAGCAGATCACGGCAGTGCGTCTCAGAGCCTGGGTTGGCACACTTGGGCTTGCAGGGTTCACACTAGGGCACTAAAAATAGCTGTGTAGACATTCGGGCTCGGACGAAGCCCACCCCTCCAGGCTTCAAATCCCAAGCTCCAGCCTGAGCCCTGAACATCTACACAGGTATTTTTACCACCATAGCATGAGCCCCACATGGCGGAGTCTATTGACCCAGGCTCTGAGATCTGCAGCCCTAGGCTCTGAGATCTGCAGCTGCAGGCTGCTGCTCCCTGCATAGAAGTACCCTAAGGCACAATGCAACCATAAAACAATTACCCTCTCAAAGGATTTCCATTGCCTCTATGAATGTTTGGGTAAACACCTTTGTTAGACCAGGCCCCCAAGTATTCTAAGATCTGTTCTACACAGCTCTTTCACTCCTTTAACTCTACTGGTTTAAAACATGCATCATTACAGCGGTACAGCCCCCCCTAGTGTGGATGTAGTTATAGCAATATAGCTTCTTCCTGTAAGGGAATATGCTATACCAGTGTAAGGCACCTTTACGCCTATGTAGCAGTATGCACACTGGGGTTGTGCCTGTATAACTATTTTGGAAAAAAATATCACACCTCTCACTGAAATAATTATACAGGTACAAAATCTGCGAGTACATCATTTTTCACACCCCAGATTCTTTCTGGAGAGGAAACTTGCAGTTTCTTTATTAAGTGGCATTAGCACAGATGTCATCTGGATGAAAACATCCAGGTTATTTTAAGTCAGAAAATGAGTCCAGTTCTTTATCACAGCATCACTTTGATGTTTTGAGTGCAGCGCCTCCAAATGTAAAAGGGATCCGATGAGACAGAATAGCCTTCACCTCTCCCTTCCCCTCCTTCATCCGAGGGCCTCTGTTTTGCAGGGCATTCGTCCAGGATGCCAGGATAGCACTTAAGTTCAGGGCGGCTGCATGGCTGCGAAACCACTAGCTCCATTTTGTAACCATCCTGAAATATTATAGGTGAAGTTACAAACAAGTTGCACACAGCTAATAAGCCTGCGACCTTTTATCATTTATGTTACATAAGCTATTCTCCCTAGTCCAGCCCTCACGGCTCCAGCAATATATCAAGCTACAGGGAAACAGGGAGTCCATCTTGGTAGTTTGTTTTTGTTACTAAAATAACTCAAATTTTTACAAGCTGTCCCTTTCCAGTAGGACATTCCCTTTAGGAAGAGAATTCACTGGATGTTCTGAGAAGAGGAAATGTTTACTGTTAAACACCTTTCCTTTTTATCACAATGTAATTAGCAGCCACAGACCCAGATCTTTGTATCCAATACACATTTCCTGTTTCCTCTACTGTAGTTTCTTGCTCCCATCTTTACCTCACATTCCAAGGACAATCATCAGTGTAAAACTGGGTGGGGGCACTTCCTACTGAGAGCATAGGGGCGGGGAAGGAAAATGAAACCAACAGCTGTAATAATACAAGCAAGCATGGCTGTCTTCTTGTGCATCATTATGTAGCTGATCCAGCATGTACACGGGAAGAACGTCCCAAGACTTTGGGCTGTACCACTGCTTGATTTACCCTGTGAATTATGAGAAACTTTGGCACAAACTCATCCAAGGCCAAATTCAGACCTGGTGTAAACAGATGCAATTCAACTGACTTTTGTGGGAGTTTTGCATCCATTTACTTCAGGGCTGAATTGCATCAATATTTTACAGCTATTCTGTATATTCTCATGCAATATTACATTCACTTATAGGTCAGCCAGATAGATCAAGGCCAAGCAGCAAATGAGGCACAACATACAGAGAGAGAAAGGTGATAACTGTGCATAAAAACTCTTCTGCCTGATTTTCCATGTGTATGTTTACACGGCCTACTCTGTGTTTTCTAATCTCTTGCACACTGCCTGAAATGCAGGTGCCAGGTGAAAAGCATAAATAAATAGATTAGATAGTCTCATGTACATTTGAAGTTTGGCCTATTTGATGCCAATATCTTTCCTAGCCAGTCTGCAGGAGATGGGAGCATGACCTTTGACTTCCAGTTCTTAGATAGACACAGTCAATGTCAACAGAATTGGGACAGTGATGGATTCATGAGAAGGCATCATTAACCCAAATTTTTCAGATGGATGTGACACACATGCAGGTTGATGCACAATTTCAAAAGCTGTCACTCTCCTGTGCTGGTCCTCTCCCCACCCCGCAGGGTATGCTGGTCTTTGTTTCCCCATCACTATGACCCCTCTCGATCCCCCTTCCCCTTTGCTCTCCATTCTCACCCTTC
Organism: Trachemys scripta elegans; assembly: GCF_013100865.1. Taxonomy (NCBI): domain Eukaryota; kingdom Metazoa; phylum Chordata; order Testudines; family Emydidae; genus Trachemys; species Trachemys scripta. The sequence continues at coordinate 15,704,033 of NC_048302.1, forward strand.
CCCCAGGACTCTGCCCCCAAACTTTCCATCCCACTTTTCTCCTCACTTACTTCTCCATCTCCCCTTCCTTTCTGCAACTCCCTGTGTTCTTTCTTCCTTCCTCACTGGTGCCTCCATGTGAACATCCCTACACGTCTTCCATTCGCATATTCAGCCCTCTTATCCTCTTACTCTGCATCTGTCCCTTTTCCCTCCTCAGTTTTCTAACCCATTCCTCCTTCTTCCAAACAGTAAAATGGGCAAGAGGGGTAAAAAATCACTTTTACCAGTGCACTTTAGCTCATTGTCATAAGCAAAAACCAGGTGTTGCCAACATAAAGCCAAGTGCCAGATTTTCAACATTCAGCAGTTCTCATATAGAAACCTAAATAAATGATCAGTGATTTTCATCTGTTAAGAGTGACGGTGAATGCAAGTTAAGGTGAATAAGTGGAACTTTATTAAATCCTGTGCACTGTTCTGTCCAGGTAGCTGAGTTGCTTCCAGACTAACTGCCCACATTCCCTATTTCCCTCATGTCTTGTCCTTAACAGCCCCCACAGGGAACATGGGCTCTCTGACTCCAGTTCAACAGGTGACCACACCGGGACAGACCTCTCTCTGTCTCCCTGTCACCTGTCTGTAAGTCTAGCAAACAATCTCTCTCTGGAGTCGTCTCCCTCCCAGTGGGGTTGGCATCCGAATGGTTCTCTCTCTCTCCAGTCTGTGGTGAGCTCTGTAGCTCTACAGAAGACAGGTGTTATGTCTTCTGACTCATAAGTGTCTCCTGTTCCTTCAGATCACTTGTCCCTCTTGCACAGTCATCTCGTATGACATATCACCCTTCACAACTCCTTTAGTTCATGCCTTCTGGTGTCTCTCTAATGGTTGGCTCCTCACAGGAATGCCCGTCTCCAGGGCCAGTAGGTCCTTAGCTGACCTGTCCTACTCTAGTGCCTGCTTTCTCTGATTATTGGCCATCTCCTCTCAGTGGTATCTCCATCTTTTTGGCTGCAAGAGGTCTCCCCTCATTGGTAGTGGGCAGGGCCGGTGCCACCATTAAGGCGAACTAGGCGGTTGCCTAGGGCGCCAAGATTTGGGGACACCAAAAAGCGGTGCCCCCAATTTTCCCTCTGTGACAGCTCCCCACCCACTCCGCCTCCTCCCCAGCACGTCGCCCCCGCTCTAATTCTCCTCCCCTCCCAGGCTTGCGGTGCCAAACAGCTGATTGGTGCCGCAAGCCTGGGAGGTGGGAGAAGTGGAGCAGCAACGGCGTGCTCGGGGAGGGGGCATAGCAGAGGTGAGCTGGGGTAGGGAGCTGCCGCGCGGCTCCCCGGGCCAGGGGGTTGGGGAGCTGCCATGGGGGGGGGGGGGGGGGTTGCCTCAGGGCGGCGGGGAGCTGCCCCAGGGCTCCCCACCCCAACTCACCTCTGCTACACCCCCTCCCCGAGCACGCCATCGCTGCTCCACTTCTCCCGCCTCCCAAGCTTGCGGCGCCAATCAGCTGTTTGGCGCAGCAAGCCTGGGAGGGAGAGAAGCAGAGCGGGGCGGCGTGGCTTGGGGAGGGGGCGTAGCAGAGGTGAGCTGGGGTGGGGAGCTGCCACACGGCTCCCTGGGCGGGGGAGCGGGGGGCTGCCGGGGGGGGGGGGGCACAAGGTGGAAGATTCGCCTAGGGCGCGAAACTTCCTTGCACCGGCCCTGGTAGTGGGGTTGTGGTCCTTTGTCCCATCAGTGCCTTTGCTGAGCTATTCTGGCATCCCTTTGATGGGGTATTCCTGTGCGCCAAAAATGCTAGCATGGAATCTGAACCAAAGGAAACAGCCAGGTATACCAGTCTCTTAGTTGTTTTCACAGCTGAGTCCACCTTAACATTACTCTTTGGCCATGATGGGGAGAAGGTGTGGTGGTCAAGCTCCCATGTGTGTGCCTGAATTCTTCCATGGAAAATTAGCATCCATTGTCAGTGAATATAGTGTCCGGAATGCCGTATCTCACAAGTGGGGTTTCAGTTTGCCAATCACTGACTTGCTTCTTGTATCAGGTAGGGCATCAACCTCCCAGAAATCAGAATAGTAGTCCACAGTAATCAAATGCTTTCCATTAAGGTAAATAAGTCCACTCCCATCTTTTGCCATAGTTGGGCAGGCAGCTCATGTGGTAAGTCTCTTTCCGCTGGCAGTTATCACATGATTGACGGGTGTCACACCCTTTTATCAAGGAGTGGAGTTGTGTATTAATTCCCAGCCAGTATACACACTACTGAGCCCATCTCAGACAGCTGTCAATGCCCAGGTGTGAGGCATGTATTTTTTTTTTTGCATGACACCCCTATGTAATGCGGTGGGGACAACAGCTTTCTGTCCTCAACATATGATTCCATCTTTTCAAATTAAAATGAGCTGAGTGTGTTTCTGTTCCTATCAGTACTTGTTTTTTGTCTTCTGGCACCCTGCTGGTATCAGCCTCTTCTCTGCCTGTAACTGGATGTCCCTTTCCATAGCCTCTTCTGTTCCCTGAACTTCACTGTTGAAACTGGGATAGAGTACAGCATATTAATGGATTCAATGCCCTGACACCCCTTCCCCAATTTGCTGATGCTGGGTATGTATATTCCCTGCTCAGGGTGTCAGCTAACACCAGTCATCGTCCTGGACAATATCTGATTGCTACCTGGTAGCTCTGGAGGCAGATGAACATGTGTTGTAGTCTCTTTGGAGCACTACAAAACGGCTTTGCATTAGATCTCTAGGGGTTTGTGGTCTGATTGCACTATTACTGGGTGGCCATGAGTGTACGTAGAATCGCTCCACTCTAAAAACTTTTTCTATTTGGGTGTACCCCTGCTCAGTCTCTGACAGGGCTCTGCTGGCATAAGCAACCAGCTACTTCTGTGAATTAAACTACACCCAATCCTTTCTCCAGTGCATCACAGTGGAGTGTCAGTGGCTTACCTGGCTGATAGTACTTCAGCACAGGTGCATCCATTATCATGTGTTTCAGGGTATCAAATGCTTCCTGTTGGGGGCCTGCCCAGTCCACTCAGCTTCCTGCCCGGTGAGCGGATGTATGGGGTACACTACTGCGGCCAGGTGTGGACAGAACTTGGGAATAAATTTCTATGAAGCGCTGTGTCCCTTTCACATCCACTGGGAGCTGGCATCTCTCCGATTGCCTTCATCTTGTTGGGATCTACTTTTGGTCCCTCTGCTGTATGCAGATGCCCAGCCTATGTCACCGCATACGATTTGGGTCACAGTTTTTCTGGGTTAAGTTTTATGTTCTTGTCCCTGCATCACTGCCTTATATAGTTTTCTGTCATGGGCTCATTCAGCTTCTGTATCATTGCTTCCTTAACCTACAATGAGGAGATCGCCTGCAATTATTTTTACTCCAGGCAGTCCTTCCAACACTTGGATGAGTTTTCTCCAACACCTCTGGTGTTGCTATGGCTGTCAGCATGCTGGGCTCTTTATCCAGGCTAATGTGCCCAAACCCGTTCCTCACATCACAGACCTCACAAAGACTCTGACTTTGGAAAAGGCATCCCCATATGCCTTTAAAATGGTCTCCAGTGTCCATAGGACTCCCCCTTTTACTTCTTGCACTGCAGCTATAACATTCTGACACTGCACCCTGATCAGATCCATGGCTTGTACGGCAGAATTATCCACGAGGAGTTTGTGGTGTTTACCATCCATGACCACAAACTTCAATTGGGACCATCTGTTATTTTTTGAGTTAGTTACTATGAGGTCACATTTTCCTGTGTGCTGCATTATATTCTCATTGTCCATGATTAGATTGCACCTCTCTTTGAAATGGGGGTATTAGAGTCCAAATCACCCCAAGGAATCACACTGCAGGAGACCCCGCTATCCATCTGAAATCACACAAGGGCATTCCCTATTAACATTGTTGCAGGCACAGAGGTATTGTCCCTTGTTGCTTTCCTGTCCTGACAGCCTGAAGTGGATATGCTCTCAGCCTCAAAAAGAGAGATGTAATGCCATCACCACTGTCTGATGTGCCATCCTGCTCTTGTACAAGTCTGACAATCTTTCGGAGACCTTCCTCTGCGCTTGCGCACACTGCTAAAATGGTTCAACTGGCCACCTTCCTTGCAATGCTGTCCTAGTGCAGGGCACTTCTCCTTTACTCATTCGTGCTGTCTCCCACAGTAAATGCATCTCGCTATGGGTACAGAGCCTTGGCAACCTGCTCTCCTTTGCTGATGTCTCACTGCATGACTTCTGAGGGTGTCGTGCCTCTTAGGGCTTTCAATCCTTTGTCTTGAGGTTTTAGGGTGACCAGACAGCAAATGTGAAAAATAGGGACGGGGGTAATAGGAGCCTATATAAGAAAAAAACCCAAAAATCGGGACATCTGGTCACCCTATGAGGTTTCTGCTACATGCCCATATCTAAGCACCTGTCTAATGAGAGATTACCTTCCTGGAGCAGCTGGGGATCCCAAGTGTTGCAGACTAAGTTGTCCCAAATTAGGGAGTCGATCAAGTCCCCAAAATTGCACATAGCAGTCCACGTGTCACTCTTCAGCTTCATTCTGCTTTGGAGAGCAATAGGCCCCCAGGACTCCTAGAATTGCCACGAGGCAGTGGTGCAGCTCTCTCTGCTTTGTTCCCCAATAAGGTAAAAATCATAGTTTTACTTTCCTGCTGTTGAGTTCCTCCTGCCTGGCCAGGTCAGCGTAGAGCTCCAACGCCTCCTTTCCCCCGGTCCATCGCTGGGCTAGGTTTGTGTCTGCAAAATCCAGGGCTCCCGGGAGTTTCACATTGCCAGCTTCTACACTTCAGAAAACTCACAGCTCGGACGCTGCTGCCATGTTTCCTTTGCAAAGAGTGCAGCTGAATGCAGGTTAAGTTGAAGGAGAGGAACGCTATTAAACCTATGCACTGCTCTGTCCGTGTGGCTGACCTGCTTCCCCCCTTAACTGCCTGCATGTGTCTTGTCCAATAATAGTCCTCCCAGGGAACATGGGCCCTCTAACTCCAGTTCCACTGACCATGATACAGTCAGAATTTCTAAAGTGCTCAGCACCCTGGAACTCCCATCAAGAACAAAAAATGCCCCACCCATCAAGGACAGTGGAGAATGCCTTACCCGCTGAGAACAATGGGAAAGGTTGGGTGCTGAGAACTTTTTTAAAATCTGGTCCCAAATGTTTGTGTGTGCCTGAAGAATACAAAGTGTACCCTACTGGATAGCCCTAATACTGAAAAGCTAAAACGTAGAGTAGAGGTTGTAAGCCATACAGTAGAATCCGTTAGTACCATATCTGTAAAACAAAATAAAAAATACATGCGAGAAAGTGCTATTGTATTGTTGGGAAACTGTGACTCCTCTAGTCTATCCTGATTCTGCCGCTGAGTTGCTGCGTGCTTCTTACTTAAATCCCACACCACAAGAAGTCCATGCCTCAGTTCCTCTCTCTGTAGAATAGGGATAATAGTTACCTCTCCTGCAGTGGAAAAATCCTAGGATGAAATGTGCTAAGTGATATTATTTAAAAAAATATGGAAACACTATAAACAAGCTATATATGATAGTGCACTTGGTTTAGAAAACACTCAGAAAGGAACTGAAATGAGAAGGCAGATCCTTTCTAAAGAATTTGACCTGTGGATCCAAAACCTCGTACTGCACACTTCTGCAGAATCCAGAGACCACCCAGGACACTGTGGTCAAGGTCTCATTGGAAGGCCAGACCTTACCCAAAAGCAATCTGTGCTCTAGTCTCAGCCAGGTTGGCTGTTAAGAAGTCTGAAACCATTCTCCTTGGGGGTGGGGGGTCAAGTCAATATTTTTTTTCTTTAACTGCAAAGTTATCAAATATCAGAAGATGCCATCATAAAAAATCCTAAAGAAGAATCGAAGGTTTATTGTAGATAACTAAGACATGTTTGAGTAGCAGGGCTGGCTCTACCATTTTTGCCGCCCCAAACAAAAAAAACAAAACAAAAAAAAAAAGGCAGCCGGACTGCCATCCGAACTGCCAAAGCACATAAAAAACCCACAAACAAACAAACAAACAAACGAAAAAGTGTCTCGGACTGCTGCCACCTGAACTGCTGAAGCACAAAAAAAAAACCACCCAAAACAAACAAACAAAAAAAGCAGCTCGGACTGCTGCCGCCCGAACTGCCGAAGCGCGCGCGCACACACGCACACACACAAAAGCCGCCTGGACTGTGAATGGACGGAATGCCGCCCCTGAGCATGTGCCGCCCCAGGCAAGCGCTTCCTCTGCTGGTGCCTGGAGCCGGCCCTGTTGAGTAGCACAATTAAGGATACACTGAATTAGGAGTGTTGCACAATGTTGCTTCAATTATCAGTATCACAGAAACCAGCAAATGTAAAGATATGGAGCAGCAAGAAACAGAACCCATTTAATTGGTTACTAGTTATTCCTGTACAAGAACAAAGAACTGGTTGGGCACTATTAATGCTTTCTATTCTGTTTACCACATATTGAACTCTTTTTGATCTCTTTGTTTGATGCAGCCTGAAGTCTCCCCGCATGCTTAACTGTAGGGTCCTAAGATCAAAGGGCCTCTAATTATCTAGGATTTCTTCTGAACCCAAGGTTTTTAACCATTTCTGATGAGTGAGATGAAAGCCATTTAGAAAGAGAACTCAACACTAAACACAGTACAAGACCACTCGTGTAACAGAAGGTGGCTCAGGTTACAAGGAAAGTTTTTCCTTTTTTCTTTATGTTGTAAAGAAAAGAATTAAGCCAGTTGCGTGCACTTTTCATTTCAGCTCAGTCTTTGATCAAAGGCCCTCACAACGATGAAGATTCTTGTAATAAATATGACTGCTACTTTGCACTTCTGAAGCCTCTTTCACATAAGGATGTCAAAGGATTTTGAAACCTTGTAAGAACCCATAAAGCTAGGCCCTTTTGTTTTTACCCCCATTTTATAGCTAAGGAAACTGAGGCAACTTTTTTCCAAAATGCCAAAGGCCAAATCTTCAGGTGGTGTAAATGGGCATAGCGCTACTGCAGTCAAGAGAGCTTAATTCCATGTTCACCACATGGATTTGCCCCATATTTTGCTCTTGCACAGCTCCAGCAATCTGAAAGTGTTGCCCAAGACTTATTAAGCTTCAAGCACCTTGTGATGCTGGTGAATAGAATATGAATGTTCATATAGGAAATGTGCACCAGTTTAACTGCAACTCCCTAATATAGATGTGTTGTGCTGGTTCACAGGGAGGTTCATTTTGACCTTACTGGCTTAAGCTGCCCCAGCATAAAGCCTACTTTGTGCAGGTGTTTTCACTGGTGACACTGATGTAAATTTGCCTTAATGTAGACGAGTCTTAACTGACTTGAATGTGTATTTTATGTCAGACTTTCCCAGTGCTTTGATTCCTGACTGATCTTCAATTTTACAAGCTGGGAACGATTAAGTATGGCCTAAATTCAGGAAAACATCTCTGTTCAGAAGGGCACTTAAGAACTGATTCACTTTTAAATTGGCATCTTGATGCTATGACGATTGGGACTTTGGGAATACTTATAATCACTGTTGATCAGGCCTGCAGTAGGAGTTCTCATCCTGCTTTCCTAGCCTGAAAGACCGTAGGCTGGTCTGAACTTGCAGTTAGAATGAATGGATCAATGTATTCACTTCTGGGAAGCCCAGTAAAATAACCAAGTTCATTTTCCCTTATGGATGATTTGCTTGGAATAATGGAAGATTCTTGTCTTTTACAGTTAATTCTATTTCTCCTTTTCCTCCTCCTCTAATTTGAAGTTGAATTCTAGCCAGCACCCTTTCCTGACTGGCCAGCAGGAGGTACTGCTGCTGGCTGCGTGTCAGGAAGGAAATACTTTTCTCTCGCCACTCCAGACACTGGCTCAAGGCTGCTACACTCAGTCAGACTCACTGGAAGGCACAGGCAATGTAGCATTCAACAACAGATGGATTTTACATAAAACAAATGTGGTAACAAGCACCTATTACATTTCCCATTTATATCAGGGCCCACACAGTGGAACACCAAGTGAGAACCATGATGTTTTTGTCTCTTCTGGCTAAGTGGCATCCCGCTACCTACTGTGCTGAAGTGTTCCCTTCCTTGTGATGCTATTTGATCTCGGCTTGATTTCATATTTATCAATCAAACAGAGAAGGCAGTTTCCACACGTCCCCCACACAGCTAATGATTCCTCTCCTCAGCCCCTTCACTAACCCACCACCTTCTGCTATGTGTGCAGGAGGCCTTCTTCCTTCAAGGCGTGCTAGAGAACAAAATGCTAGTAGGCAGGAGTCATGCTTAACAATCCACGGGGCTGGCTATCAGGAGTCTGTTTTGCTATGAAGAGTCCTTAACTTGCATCCTAACTGGGACTCAGATTCACAAAACAGACTAGGTTGTTCTTCTCCGTCCCCACCCTACTTTGGTTCATCCGCTCAAAATCAAAAACAAAAATTCATGGCATCCTTGTCAACATTCCCCTTCCTCCCAGCCTAGCCCCACCCCTAAATGACTCTCCTCTCAGGCCTAGGCAGGGACTGTTGTCTTCCTCTCTCAGCTCAGTCTTTGATTTTCCTCCCATCTGAGGCCTTGTCTTCACTGCTAAAAATGGTGTTTTTTATCTCGGGGTAACTAATGTGCATGAGCTATCCCTAGGTAAACACTCAATGAAGATAAGACACTTTAGTTGTACCACGAGGTAAGCTCACCAGGATCAATCTCTGGTGGAAGTATGGGGCTGACCTCAGTGAGTTTTCCTCACAATAGAAGTGAAGTGCCTTGACTTCATTGTGTTTTTACCTCAGGAGAGCTCACATGAGTTAGTTACCCTGAGGTAAAACACACCTTTTTTAGCACCAAAGACAAGGCCTGTGGAGCACTGTAACATTGCCTCTGACTCACTGGTGAACTCAGGTCCCAATGATCCATCCATTGGCCAACATGACCCTTTGCCTCTGGGCTGGTGGCATAAGCAGCCATTCTGCCTCAGCATAGAGTTTGGAGAGTTAAGCTAACAGAGCAAGCGGGTGAAAATGTTTACACACAGTTGATGTCCAGTAATCCTCCATTGAAGCCCAGGGTTCTGCTTCTCGTTTCTCAGATTGGTTCAATATTGTTTCATCACACTTTAAAGTTCTGAAGGGCCATCACAGAACAAGCTAAAACAAAAACAACAGCTGTGAACTGTCACTGATTTGTCTTGGTATCTCATGCTGGGCCAGACACAAGAGGAGTGAAAATAACCCCTGAACACGAGCCTGATTCTCCCTATTACTGAGGGCATAAGGCTGCAGGTAGCTTATTGCAGTTAGATCCCAAGTCAGCCACTGATTCAGCGGCATCAGGTTCATCATATTGCCTCAGCACAGGCTGAGGTGTGATGCCATGCAGGACACAGATACTGGGTGTGGCTAATCGTTCCAGTTCTCCTCTTGCTCATTCAAAGCTCACCCCCGAGGGACGGCCCATTCATCTTCATTTCTGATGGAGAAATTCTGACAGTGTTCATCAATCCATTGAGCCTGTATTTCCCAACTGGAATCCTGCATAGACTAGCACAAAGTATGTATTTTTTCCCAGCTTCCCCATGTGATTGTAAGCCAGGACCATTAAGACCTCACCCAACCCATTGCTTTATGTTGTAATGAGTAAGATGTCACAGAGAATCAAGAGGTATGAGTGAATCTGTTGGCATGAAATAAGAATCAGAAGGAAATGTCATTCAAAACTCACTTTGGCTGAAACTCAGAAAAGTGCACATGACCTTTCTTCCTCTCTTATTTGCTGCCCTCCATCAAGGGTCAGCCGCTCGATGTATTGATGTACTAGGTCAGGGATCGGCAACCTTTGGCACGTGGCCCAACAGGGAAATCCGCTGGTGGGCCGGGACGGTTTGTTTACCTGCAGTGTCTGCAGGTTCAGCCAATCGCAGCTCCCACTGGCTGCGGTTCGCTGTTTATGGCCAATGCGGGCCGCGGGAAGCAGTGGCCAGCAAATCCCTCAGCCCACGCCACTTCCTGCAGCCTCCATTGGCCTGGAACAGCGAACCGCGGCCAGTGGGAACTGCAATCGACTGAACCTGCAGATGCTGCAGGTAAACAAACTGTCCCGGCCTGCCAGCAGCTACCCCTGATGAGGCGCGTACCAAAGGTTGCCGATCCCTGTACTAGGTAAAGATGGGTTTTGCCACAACTTTTCTTCACTGTTCCACCAACCCAGTTCAACAACCCACCAATGTGTGTACACACACACACACACACACACACACACACACACACACACACCATTTTCTGAAAGGGTGCCTCTGTTTCTGCTTGATTGCATGCAGTGATGCAAGGGGAAGCAGGTAGTTAGAAACTCTGCAGGTGGGGGAATTGGTTTAGAATTGGCTTATTAGTGAGAGATCATGATTCATTACATAACCCTAACTGGCTAACTATGTAGCTTATGCCCAAGGCCATCTCTGTCTCCTCTCATCCCTGCTCTTCCTGGTTTCAGCAACAGCTGGTTGAAATGTTTCAGATTTTGAAATGTCAACAAACTATTTGCAATGCCTTCCTGCCATTCTCCCCTTTTTTTGCCTTTTTTACACCAACTCTGAAGCTGGTCAAAATCTGGAATTTTGGAGGGGGGTGGGTGAGATAACAATTCAAAAGAGTTTCCACAAACTACTTCTCCTTTTTCCTCCAACCAGTTCCAGTTTCAGCTAAGATAGAAAACACTGATCATTCCACAAGAAACATTGACCTTGTGGTATTTCTAACCCGATGAACTCCATATCTGAAACTGCAGAGGAAAGTCTCTTCTTGTGATATTTCAGGCCAGTTTCTGAACCAGATTCTGGTAAAGTCAGATACATTTAAGATGAATACACAAAGTGTTAGATGTGTTTTCAAATCTAACAGCCACACCCATCAGGCTGCCTGTCCAGCAGTAGTTAATGTGCAATAAAAAATGTATATTTCTAGCTCCCTTAGAACTGTTTGATGGGCTTCCACAGAGCAGGAAACTAACCTTTAGAAAGCCTAATGACTGAAAGGGAATGTCCTTTGTGAAGGAAGAGGGTCTGAAGACAGTGCCCATGGAGCTACTTTTCAAAGTACTTGATCTTGCTCACATTCTAGTCAATGGGAAACGTCCCATGACATGAATAACACAGGATCAAGCACATAGTGTGGCTGTACCCTTAAAAATGAGTTTGTAAAAATGGCTCTCTCGGGTCTCCATGTTTATTATGTCTCACTTATTTCCATATCAAATTTGTTCACTCTGCAAATAAAAAGGTGCTTTTGTTTCCTAATTGCCAGCCCTAAAAACACAGCCTGTGTTCTGCGGGGCAAGCTGGGTTCTTTCCACATCCTGCTGTCCTAGCAGTTCTGAAAGCCAAATTCTGCCATCAGCTACATCTGTGCAAATCCATTGACAGTCAATAGGGTTGTAAGGTGTCACTGAATATATAATTTTGCCTGCAGAATCTTTATAACAATGTGCAAAATGAAAAGAACCCAACTCAACAATCAGAGCCCGGAGCAGTCTGTAGGGCTGACTCGTGGGGAGAAAAAAAATTCAATTCTTTATTTGCCAACTGAGCAAATCTAATATAGAAATCAGTGAGCACAGGAATATAGAACCCCACAATGCCATTTTTAAAGAGAATTTTTAGGGCAGAACCATACTTTAAACTTAATTCTCCATAATAATACCTTCACAGAAACTCCCTAATGCACATTTGCCATACTTTCATTTTCAATATGAAAAGCCCGCACCATCTGCTTGCTTTGTAAAGGATGCCTTTGCCTGTCCCTGCAAACAGATCAAGGTTTGCATAAACAACAAAAAGCCACAATTGTCCTTTTGAGGGAAACAGAGGAACTCAGCTATGGAGAGAAAAATACAGCCTGCTCCTTCCTACTTCCTTAATAAAAACTGCTCACCCTTGTGAAGTTTAAATACGCAGGAGCCTCTCTGTGAAAATTTGGTCTTTTATTATCCAGTGACTGTATTTTATGGCTATATTGGTATGCATGAGTTGTTAAAAATCCTTTTATATCACTAAGATAAAATAAAATGCATCAGAGCTGTGCTGCAAAGAGACGAATATTCATGCTGATTTTCAGTTAATGTGTCTTTGTTTCATATAACAAGCTAGTGTGGCATGGAAAGCAGACAACGCAATCAGAAGGGTAATATGTTCCTGCAAGTTTTTTTGGTGATATTCCTCTAAGAGATTAAACAAGGTAACAACAGTCTTACAGTAAGATTGCCTCGAACCAAAAATGGTACACATTGATCCATCGCCTGAAACATAATACACTGAAGGTAGGTTAATATCTTCCCTAGCCAAGAGGGAATAATTTTGTGATGCATCCAGATTACTGTGTTCGTCATCCAAGAACATTTAGACACAAATTTACTGCTGGAAGAAGCAGGGACAGCGCCAACTGTTCCAGCGAGTTGCACCTATTTCCTCTAGCAGTGAGGTTGGCCCATGACTAATCTTTTTTCTCAAATATATGTGACTAGTTAGATTTATTAAAGAAAGAAAAGAAAAAGAAACAAAGTAAAGAAAAGAACATATCCTGGCTTTTGGACATAATTCTAAAATAAGATGCCTGATAGAATTCTAAAAATGCAGGGGGAGGGAAACACAGCAGCTTAAACAAAACAAAACAAAACACAACACAGATTAGAAGCTTGGTTCTGCGGCTAAAATGCTACAACTAGACTCAGCATATGTGGGTTCAATTCCTGGTGCTGCTATAGACTCTCCTCTGTGACCGTAGGCAAATCTTTTAGTCTCCCTGGGCCTTAGTTCCCCATCTGTAAAATGGCAATATAGACCTTCCTCTGGCCTTGGCTACACTGGCAATTCACAGCGCTGCACTTGCTGCGCTCAGGGGTGTGAAACCTCCCCCCCCTGAGCGCAGCGAGTGCAGCGCTGTAAAGCACCAGTGTAATCAGCGCCTGCAGCGCTGCACGCTCTCTCGCAGCGCTGCAAGCTGTTCCCCTCGGAGAGGTGGAGTACTTGCAGCGCTGCGAGAGAGCTCTCGCACCGCTGGCGGCGTGACTACACTCGCGCTTCACAGCGCTGCCGCGCAAGTGTAGCCAAGGCCTCTGTCTGTCTCGTTTAAACTGTTCCAGGATAGGGACTGTTTTTTACTCTGGGTTTGTACTGTACCTAGCACAATGGGGTCCCGATCTCATCTGGGACCTGTAGGCACACTGTAATGCACTCAATAAATAATCAGAGTCTCTATGGCCTTGGCTACACTTGCGAGTTAAGCGCAATAAAGCACTCTCCGTCCACACTGGCAAGGCACGTAGAGTGCTCTGACTCCACAGCTACAGCGCTGCTGGTACCCCACCTCGGTGAGTGGAATAACATTTGCTGCGCCACAGCTGGAACGCCGCGGGCGTCAGTAAGAACAAGGTGTTGCGTCAGTGCGCTCCAGAAACGTCCCATAATCCCCTTAAGTCAAGTGGCCACTCTTGTAATTGTTGTGAAATCGGCTACAGGAATGCGAAAATGCCTTTTCAAAGCTCCATTTTGAAGAAGCCAGCTGCTTATCAGCTCCAAGAAAAGAAAATATTTACTGTTTGCGGGGGAGAGAGGGGGAGAGAGAGGGAGGTCTGAACTTACAAGACAGCATGCTGCCACATTCTCAGCACCCCAAAAACCTACTCTCTCTCCCCCCACATACACACAACACACTCCGTGTCACACTAAAAGCACGGTGCAGTCACTTGCACGCTGGGATAGCTGCCCATAATACACTGCTCCCAATGCCGCTGCAAGTGCCGCAAATGTGGCCACGCCAGTGCACTTGAAGCTGTCAGTGTGGACAGACTGCAGTGCTTTCCCTACTGCACTCTCCGAAGGCTGGTTTAACCCAAAGCCCTCCATACTGCAAGTGTAGCCATGCCCTATGCAGTGCATTTAATTCTAAGGACTGAGTTAACATCTGATGTAACTGAGATCAAAACTACTGACTTCAATGGAATCTCACCTGCTTTCACCGGGATCAATCTGACCATAAATATTTAAAGGAGATTGTTGTTACAGTGAGGATAACATTTCCTTTATCCCATCCTTTGTCTTGTCTAGATTGCAAGCTCTTTAGGTCAGGGACTGCCACTCTGTCTTTGTGCTGCGTCTAGCCCCTCAGCTACTGGAATACAAATACATAAATAGGCGATATTAGAGTAAACATTGTAAACAAGTACCCCTCCTCACTCACAAACGTTAGTTGTAGGGCTAACCACAACCAGACGACACTTTTTTAAAGTGACAGTCTTTGTCTACACTATTTGTTAAGTTGTGTTGAGGAATGGGTGTGTTAGTTGATACGTTTTAAGATACCACTCACTTCCCCAGTGCAGCCAAATCCACAGCGTGCACTGCAGGAGTCTCATCTTGAGGTGCCAAAAACCTGGATTACAGTAGTGAGGTAAAGATGAAGGGGGAGGGAGGAGGAGGAAGCCGTCCTCAGCGCAGCTGTATTGGAGTGTATCCACCAGCAGCCAGAGGTCCAGCAGCAATGCACAACTGTGACGTCTAGGAACAAATGGCAGGCAGAATTCTAAGGGGTTGTCTTGAGGAGGAGTAGCTATGTTGTAGCCATGGGCTCTCCCAACATAACCAGTTAACACAACTGAAAGGAGCTGAACTGCCCATGCTAGGTGTTATGTGGTGTTTCAAATCATATCAGCATCATTATAAATGAATTGTATTGCCCTAGTGCCTAAGAGCCCCAGTGGATCAGAATGCCACTCTTCTAGGTGCTGTACAAACACGAACAAAAGGTTGATCATGTTATAGCTATTTGGAATTATTTAACTCCGTTTTTAAAATGGAATCCCCAACTCTATTCCTCACTTAGACCCTAAGAATCAATGCCAGATAGAGTAGATTATAGTCTCTCATTTGGAGCACTCTGACCATTCCTCTCTCTTCTCTTTGGCATTTCATTTAGGTTTATTCTGGGTAAAGATGGATGTATTCAAACTCACTGTGAGCAGTGGCTGTGTGTTAAACTCCTATATATTAGATTAAACAGCTCTATATATTAATATGGCTCTAGCAAATGATATGCAAAACACACCAAAAGAAAAAACCATACAGAGGGGAAAAAAACAATTGTAAATCCTGCTAGGAATTACTGCACTGGCAAAAAGGATTTCTTCTAGAATGGAAGAAGAAGTAAAAAAAAGATATTTTCTTTGGTTTTCCTCTTCCCCAAATACATTAGCCGCAATATAGAAGACACTGATGTCTGACAAACATGTATTGCATGCAGCTTATTCAGCAAAGATGTGAACAGGCCAGGTTTAATTTAAGCACACTTGAAAAACTGGAAACCGAGCTGGATTAACGCATTCTGGTGCCCTATGCATGTTATGATGCAGGTCCCCTACAACTCCACCCCCTACATGTAGAGGCAGTGGCAGGGAACTCATCCTCCTGTAGAAGGTGAGATGGCAGCAAGGGGGCCCCACATTACTTACCCCATGAGCTAGGATATAGCTGCTTGTTTGGGGAATGGGGGAACAGGCCCATTTCCCTCTTCTTCTGCCAGACAGAGCTCTCTATTGGGCTGGTGTTGGCATAACCCTCAGAGGAATGGATCTTAGAATTAAAACCCTACTGAGATGAATGGGGCATTTCACAACCCCACACTCCTCAGTACAATTGTTTCAGGCTCTCTGCAGGCTCAGGCAGACAGCATTGTCGCTATCAGTTGCATGTGGGTCAAGTTTTAAAATGTTCTTATTGGCAGAAACTGAGATTCAGAAGTTAGAAACAGCTTCTGATGTAATCACGCGACTCCAGCAAGTGGGGTGCTAACCTTGGGTGTATAGAGGCTATGCTTTAATCTTCCCTAGTCTGAATTCTTTATAATATTTCACACTTACTAGAGATGAATGGGGCTTAGCTGTACATTTTGGATCTGAATCACATTTTTCCACAGCTTGAGGGTGTTCAGGTTTTGGTCTGAGCTCCTCTCTACCATTTTGCACAGGGTCTTTCCACCTTCATATCACCTCAGAAATTTTAACTAATTCATCCTTATCACAGCCTTCTGAAGTAGGTAATTATTATAACATCTGTATTACAGATGGGGAAACCAAGGCAGAGACCATGGAAAGAGGCAGGATCTGATTTTCCTCTTTTTTTTTAAAGCTGTTTTTACACCAGTATAGATCCATTGCCTCCAGTAGAGTGACTCCTGATTTACGCTGGTGTATCTGATAGGAATATGAGGCCCGTGCTGTTAGCAATGGGATTAGAATGCAAGACTCCATGGCTCTCAGTTCTGTCTCTTTTTAGGTCTTCTGAAAGCTGCTTATCTGAATACAAAGGCTGAGCTGCCATCCTTTGAGTTGCCATTTCTCCTGTTTATGGGCCCGCTGTTGAGAGGGGCCAAGCATTGCAACTCCCACCGAAGTCTATGTGAGTTGAGGGCCCTCAGCACATCACAGAACTGGACCCTACGTTAGAACTTATCAGCCACAGGAAACTGAGCACAGGCTATTAATTTATATAAACTGGATTCTGTCCAATTACCAAACCTCAGCTACATACTTATCTGTCTTAATTATCTCCCCCATTATCAGTTAATAGGTAAGACCACACACGAGTTAAGTGACCTATCATCTTGCTGTTTGAGTGATAAAAACCTCACTTGTATCCAAAATCTGTTAACGCATAATCACAGGCATTAATCACTTCCCGAAAAGAGGGAGTTTTAATTTCCTTGTTAATGAAAACGAAACATCTTGGCTGTCCCTGGCAGGCAGGCAGTCCGCTCCACACTGGAAGGGCTCTTCGTATCAAATGCATTTTTTTATTTTCCATTTGTGGGTGGCAGATGCTGAAATAGCATCAATCACACACAAATCCTTGTCGTCTTCTTGGAGACTAGCGCTCAAGAGAGGCCAAGAGATATGAACGAGAGATTGGAATGAGGGCCGGGCAGCTGGGTGGATGGCAATTAGACCCTGGCGACTGAAGTGGAAAGTGCGCTTTCCAGCCTCCGGCTTGAGACTAGCTCTGTGGAAACAAGGACAAGATTTCTTTTATACATTTTCGTACTGTACAAATCTAGTGCTCATGAAAATGAGGTTTGGTGGGGGTAGCGACTAATCAAGTTCCTCCAAACACAGCTGACCTACAGCTCTCCCAGGGCTCTGGTGGTTTTATGATGTGCACAAATAGAGATGAAGCCAAGGTGAGAGGCTCCAAGCCCCTCTTCACTTGTGACAGGATTTGGGAGACCTCTGCTCCAGGACAGAGAGGCTGCTTCAGTAACCTACCACGCCACGCTTCAGTAACCTACCACCTAGACTGGCGAGTTGTTAATGGTCTCCTAAAGAAGTCCCTGATTCTCCTCTCAGTTACATCAATGGGACTCCAATGGATTCAGTGCCCTTACCCCCTGATTTATAGATGTCAATGAAAGTTTATGTCTTTTTAAATATTTGGGAGGTGCTGAGGCACTGATGATGTGTGTCAATATTAGACAGACACAGACAGGCAGAACTTTATTATCTCCCTTCCATGCTTCAAGAGTAACATCCTTGCTATAGAGCCTTAATGTTTTTTTAAGCTTTGCTCAGTGGTCCACCCTTTCCTATACGGTCGGCATAGCCCGTGGGGCTGCACATACTGAGTCCTTGGCTTACACACACTCTTCTTGAGTTACAGAGTGGTAATTTAACATAGATAGACTCAATCTGAAATAACCATGAGAAGCATGCTGCAGATCGGTTATATTTGTTGTTTTCAGTATAAATGGAAAGAGTGCAGGGAGCTCTCCCAGCTGGAAGGATTCAGGAGGGAGCTGTGCCTTAGTGAGCAAAGCAGCAAAAGATGACCAGACCTTGGGAAATCAGGAAATTCAGGAAGCTGAGAGGCAACTCCCTAACCTTCCACTGCTGCCCTACGGATCCGGATACTCCATCCGCACCCAGAATTTGACGTAGGCAGAACAAATATATCAAGCATGAGAGCTCATGTCCCACCGCTTCTCAGGCTTTCCTATTTACACAAACACAATCTGTCCTTTCTAGCTCTGACATGCTACAGACTTCGGCTCCGTTCCTGCAAGCAGCTACTCATGTGGGAACCAGGAATTCTAGAGTTGTAATCTTATTTCAAACAGAGTGACTTGAGCATGTAATTAACCTTTCCAACGCTCAATTTCCCATCTGTAAAATGGGGATACCGCTACTTCTCTACCTGCCTCACAGGAGTGTTACAGGGATTAGTGAAAGTATGTTAAATAATTTAGAGTTCTATGAAAGTGTTAAGTTTGGGGGTTTTCTTTTTACTTGTAAATTGCTATGTTCATTAATAGAGCTATATAAAAATAGTAATAAGCTGCTATAATTCAAAAATCAGGGGATGAGACGATATTAATAGTCATGGATGCAATATTTCCCTCCTCCACACATCATCATTTGGTTCAGTGTCTTCCGTAAAATTTCATAAAACTACACTCTTGACATGGTTATCACGCCTCCGTTTTCAAATTCAACACCAAGGCTTTGCCTGTTGTTTTGACAACTATGTTTTAAACAAAACTACATGCAAAAAGATTCATTTTTAATATCATGTCAAAACAAGTTGTCAAAATATTTCATCAAAATTTCACCAAGCTGCGATATTCGTTCATGTCTTAAACACCTCCTCCCTTTCCCATTTAGCCTGCTTTTTTAAAAAGTGAGTGTGTGTTATATAGGTGCATATATACACCACCGAGTATTATTCTCCTAACCCCCTCTAAAGCCAAAAATAAAATCAAAATGGCCTTGATGGTTTCTTCTGTCAGGAGTCCATTTAATTTGGCACCAGACCCTTTTTCATTATGAACTTTCTCTGTGGAAGTCCTCCTCTTTGGAAAAGCTCAGTTCATTCAAAGCCTTTTTTCTTAAGGCTTAGTTGCTGCTACTTTTTCAGCTGGATTCCCTTTTATCTGGTTGTAAAGCACACCAAGAGATGCTTACATAAGGAGCTAGTCCATAACCAAACAGCTGACCTCTCCCCCCGCCAGTTTGGTATGTTTTGAAGGAACCTCCAGGCACAGCTTCCTCTACAATTTTCCCCCCTCTTGTAGTGTCCTCTTTACTACTGCATCCTCAGTAACGCCCACTAGCAATACACTGGCTTCCCCTGAATTCTGAAATACCGTCCTCTCCGGCTTTTCCAGCCTCCACTACACGGGAATTTCTTCCAAAATCATGCCACTTCAAGGTGACAGCTGGGGGGACGGAATGAGTGGAGGTGAATGGGAAACAGAAAAGACTCAGATCTCACAATAAAAATAACTGATAATCCTTGAAGGAGCCTTATATCTCCTCAGACTCCAGCAGCACATCCAATGCTCCTTCTATAGAATCTTTTCTGTTGCAATTGGGAGAGGGCTACCTAACTATGGCACCCAATCCACAGTGTCCCTTATGGACTCTGGCCAAGATTGTGATTTTGGGTGCCCAACCTGGGACATCTTAAAAGGGCTGCCTGATAGTCAGAAAATCAGCCCCTTTCCAGGTGTCTCAAATTGGACACCCAAAACTTGGGGAATTCACTTTTGAAAATCTTGGTCATTTATCTCTAGGGGTTTGTCTACACGATGCGCACAATAGAGGTGTGATTTGCAATGCCTGTAGTGCACATTGCTGCACTGTGTAGACTTTCCCTAAGTCATTCTCATTTGTCTCACAGTAGACCTTTGGTGTACAAGCGCCGTCTTCTAGAGAAAGGACCACAGCTCTGAAAACGGTTGCGGTTGGATTCTCCTTTGCACTTTGTGTAGACATTTACACCTGTGCAAAATGGCTGTAAAATGCTACCAAATTAGAATGGCAGCATTACATACTCGCTTTGCATACTGTAAATGGATACCTAAGGTGCAAAGGAAGTGGAGAATCAGGCCCTTGGCAAATAGATAGCAGGTTTTGAAAATCTATTAGTTCCATTTTTCCTAGACTCATTTGCTGCTATCCTGAACAGATAACCTGTTGACTTGTGACATCAGATAATATTGGCTCAAGCCTAAGAAAAAGATCCATAGTTATGGTTGACAATAGGGACAAAAATATCCTGTTTAAAGCATCTGAGTAAGTGATTTCTCCTCAGAGGATAATGCATCATGGTGATGAAGCGCTATTAGCATGATAAATTATTAATTGTTCAAGCAGGCAGCTTTTTTACAAACCAGTATTGCTATGTTCACTACTTATAGGTGATGTGTATTTTAGTCTATGCAGTGGGAGCATACAATAGGCCTGTAAATATCTGAAGTACATAAATATTTAGACAGGACCTTCCAAGCAATCTCAGAGGATTTAGACATGTCTAAATCTAAGGGGATTTAGATACATGTATTTTATTAATGGCCTCACTTCTTATTGGCTTCAACGGGCACTGCAGTGTACAGCACCTCACATGGTGGGACACATAAAGAGGAGAAATGGAAACACAAAGGATGGCATTTTCAGCTTTTGTATTCAGTTAGGCAGAGTTCAGAAGACAGGCCTGAGAGCCAGGGACTCCTAGATCTGAATCCCATTGCTGTCCCTGAAGGTCCGATTCTGCAGTTGAATTGCACCAGCGTGAGAGGGGTTAATCTGCTGACGTCACTCATTAAATAGAAGGCAGGTGTCCAACTCCCCTAAACCACTCTGCAGTTTTCATCCCTGATGTTGAGGCTATTTAGACCAAATGAGGGAAATGAAACTTCCTTGCCCGGTTTCCACCCCGCTCTAGTTAAAACATTTCTCTCCATTAAGGAGAAGCTGTCTTCTAATCGCCACTTCCCCATTTTTCTCAAGATTCTACATGTTACCGGTTCACAGCTAACAATTTCCAGTCTCTCTTTCTATCTGTGTTTATCCAGTTATTTCCCCTCAACCTTTTGCAGCTTTTCCTTGCACTAATCCC
Organism: Trachemys scripta elegans; assembly: GCF_013100865.1. Lineage (NCBI taxonomy): Eukaryota > Metazoa > Chordata > Testudines > Emydidae > Trachemys > Trachemys scripta. Next base: position 15,724,961 of record NC_048302.1, read on the forward strand.
AACATAGATATGGGAATCTCAGACACGCTTGATTCATTTTCCCGTCTCCTTCCCATTCCATTAACCCCTTCCCCCTCTTTGGAGATGGTGAAGCTATATCCCATCTGCCCTGAAATTCAGCTGCCCCATTTTGAATTGAATCCATTTTTCTTTGGGTGAAATTCATCCTCGTTGTAGGGGGTGGGCACATGTCCTTGTGGATCACTTAAGCCTTACAACATGGGCGTGCATGAGGGGTGCTCTGGCTGAACAGCTGTGCTGAACACTCCCTGTGTGCTGTAGAGAAGGTCCCTGCACTAGCCCACATATGGCTTTGCACAAGATCACACTGGGAGTGAACCAAGGGAAGCACTCGAAATTGTGTTCACACAGATCCAGCAACCCTAATTCCCCACGCTACTGTGAAGGAGCGGTTAGACTGCTATTTCAGATGAGAGACTGGGCAGCTGCCACCCACCTTGATCCTGGTCTGGAGATGTGGATTTAAATTTCCCCAACCCCTCTCAACCTCACCCACATGGAGCCTGAATACTTGGGCTTTATTTGGATGGCGTGTTTTCCACCCTTTGTGAAGGGCAACTCAGGCCACATCCCATCAGATCTGCGATTCAGAGCATGCAGGGCAGTGGATTGACACACTTGAGACCACGTGCCAACAGATCTCCTCTGGCATAATTCCCAGTCAGAACAATGGGAGTTGTGTATGTGGATCAAGGCCAGCAACATGGCCTCCCATACTATGGCAGCACCAGTCCTTCTACATGCATTGCTTGGGGCCTGATCAAGAGCCCAATGGGAGTCTTTCCATTGACTCCAATGGCTTTGGATCAGGCCCTGGCTTGGCACAGGTGGTTCTGAAGGCATGACAGTGATGGGAGTTTCAAGTGAAATCCAAAAGAGAACATTAAAATTGACGAAGACGTAAACACACTGGACTACACGTCATCCTTGCTGTAATTCAAATCAAGTCACACCAGGGGACAGTGAACGGAGTCACATCAGGTTGGATTTGGCCAAAGAAGTTTATGTCCCACTTGAAACTGGTATAGGCTTCTTCCCAGCAGGCCAAAGCACATGCTACAGAGTGAGGAGATGGTTATGGCCAGAGTGTAACATATACAGAAGCTCACAGTTGTCTGACACTATTAGTAGCAATCATCTTCACTACTAAAACAGTAGCTAACTCACGCAACAATCAGTGCACTCAGCGTATCCTAACCAAAGCAGATTTCAAGAGTCTATTGACTTCTGATCCTGCAATGGAGGCCATAGCTACTCTTAATAATCATCACAGAGAGAGGCGATATATTTAGAATCCTCCCATAAACAGAACCACAAGTGGGGGGGATTATTTTGCAGAGGGAATTATTTTGTATTTATTTTCGTGCCGTTGGAAGGACTCGCTTTATGATTTATATTGGCTCCAGACGATTTGTTTTTCAACACGGTTTTATGTAAACACTGGAAAGTGCAGGCCCTCGCTGAGTGCAGAGAACAAAAACAAAGCGCAAAAAGCCCTGGCAGCTCTGCTGTTACACTTGTAACATGTCAACGCCCCCGACAGCCAGGGCCGGCTCCAGGGTTTTGGCCGCCCCAAGCAGCCAAACAAAACAAAAAAAAACCCCAAAAAACATAAAAGCCGCGATCGCAATCTGCGGCGGCAATTCAGCGGGAGCGAATTCCCCAAGTTTTGGGTGTCCAATTTGAGACTCCTGGAAAGGGGCTGATTTTCTGACTATCATGACCCAAAGGGGCTGCCTAACTGGGGGCTTGTGAACAAGCCTGGATGGATGACAACGGACAAGTAGACCAATGGCAGAGTTTAGAATTCAGCAGCTTCAAAAAGGGCTGCTCGAGAACCATCAACCCCTCTTTCCCCCTATGAAAGAAACAGTGGGCCAGGCTCCCAAACCCCAAAGACCCTCACAGCTCAGGAGGCCATTGTATCTCTCCCCAAGCCCTGGCCACATTCCCCTGTACCCCTCCCACAGGGAGGGGTGGTTTCACTCTGTGGAAACTGGCCACTGTTAAGGTAAAACAACCTGGGTCTGTATAGCTTCTTTGGTGCAGTTCTTCCTGGGTCCTGAGTGGGGCTGAGGGAGAGGAACGAAAAGCATCTCCCAGCCCTATTCCTTTCTGCTGCACAGACTTCTGGACATGTGTAGGCAACTTTGCAGGTCTCAGGGCCTGGGGGATAGTGTAATACTGGTGAAACCTGGGTGCATGGATCTGGTGCGGGAGATGAACCACCCACTGCAGTTTGCACTGTTTGCAGTACAATGTTTCTCATTCTACAGGATGACCCTTTGTAGCACGTTTGTCTTTAGAATAATCATCACTCTTGAAATCCATTGGTAAGTCAGGACTACAGAAAACATCCATTGAAGAGTGTGTATTTCTTTGCTCTGACCTGTTTATGTGGAGGGAAAATTTGTTTCCTGAATTAGCTTGTTAACAACCGCAAATATAAAAGACTTCAGAGTGGTAGCTGTGTTAGTCTTGTATCAGCAAAAACAACACGGAGTCCTTGTGGCACCTTAGAGACTAACAAATTTATTTGGGCATAAGCTTTCGTGAGCTAAACCCCACTTCATTAGCTTTAGTCTCTACGGTGCCACAAGGACTCCTCGTTGTTTTTGCAAATATAAGAGAGTCGCACTGTGAGTCTGGGAGCTGCAAATAAAGTTTGTCTTTAAAATAGTAAAACTTTTGTTTGGCAAAAGGGGCCACAAAGAAATAACTACTACAAGAGGTAATATGCCACAAACATTCCTAAAGCCTGCAAACTAAACATATATTATTTAGTCTCACCAGAACATCAGAACTAAAAAGAAAATGGGAATGCCTTGAGCTGCTCTGGAAAGGATGCTATAAAAATACTCTGGTCTAGATTAAAAAAGAAGAAATACAATTAGGCCAATAATTTCAGACATGGGTGTCTTAGTCAAGCACTTAAACAAAAGAGCTCAGGACCACGTCTATATAGGATACTAACTTGGCACCAAGTTTTAAACTATTTGACCCTAATCCATTAGGAAAGCGTAGATCTGCAATAAACAGTTCTGTAAACGGAGGAATTTAACACTACCATATAACAGAAATATCTCCTCTTAAAACATACTGTTAGAGATTAATTCATAAAGCAGAATATGAAGTAGATCACAGGATATTCTTATTTCAGATCTATAGTCTTAGACTAGTTGACATTTTCAGCTGTGTTTTTAGGGTTAAATACTTCTGAGACATGCTGGTACAACTCTCGTTGACTACAGTAATTATGCTTCCAGTTTCGGAGGGCAGAAACTCTATGCAAAACAACAAAGCAAACATTAAGTATATCAGCAGGAATGTGTCCACTACCTTACATGGTAAACACATCCCCTTGGACAAAGGGCATCTAAATCAAGAAAAGAAGAAAAGAATGCATGCAACTTCAAAGGGAGTGTATCCAGCACCTGGAGGGTAGGGATGCTGGAGAAGAAGCACGCTCAGCCCTGGAGGGTAGCGGGAGAGATATGGAATACCCGGCAGTGACCCTAATGATTGTGTATAAAGTAGAACTGACAGGTTGTCAAGGATAAAATAGAGCCTTGTGGAGGAGGGTTTTAAAGGAGGGTAATATGGAATTATCTCTCAGAGGGAGTGAAAACACTTCCCCCACCCCCTCAACCTCCCACCAAAAGTTAGTATCCTGGAAGTAAATGTAGTAGGGTATGATTTTGTCTGACATGGTTGAGAATATTCAGCGATGCTTTGAACTCAACAGCAACCCAAATATTTACATCTGGAAGGAGATCTTCATTCAGAACAATTCATGACCGGGAACTAGAGCCGGGAAAAATGTTCACAACAAAGTCTGAAATCAGGTGAAACTCACTTGGTTTAGAGTTTTATTGCAAAGCCCAATTGGTGTCTAGTTCAGGAAGGTACACAAGCCTTTCATCAAACTTGTTATTTATATATTGAGACCGCAGGTTCCTCAGGACTGGGACCAGAGCCGGCTCCAGCTTTTTTGCCACGCCAAGCGGCGAAGCAATAAATAAATAAATAAATAAGCCGATCAGCGACACTTCAGCGGCAACTGAATCGCGCTGCTTCATTCTTCTGCGGCAATTCGGCGGCAGGTCCTTCGCTCCCTCTCTTCCTCTTCAGCGGCACTTCGGCGACAGCTTGAAGAGGAAGAGAGGGACTGAGGGACCCGCCGCCAAATTGCCGCCAAAGACCCAGACGTGCTGCCCCTTTCGATTGGCCACCCCAAGCACCTGCTTCCTTTGCTGGTGCCTGGAGACGGCCCTGGCAGGGACAGTGTTTGAACTTGGGTCTGAACCTGGTCCTGGTTGTGTGCTTTCCATTTGGGCCTATCTTTATTTCTGACCCCAAGCTGCAGAATAGTTGGTGATTTCAGCTGAGTTCTGGATTCATATGAACCAAAAGTCAACGTCAAACTCAGAGCCAAGTCCTCCGCTAGATAATGTCAACCGGGGTAGCTCCATTGAAACTATGCCGATTTCCACTGGTTGTGGAGGTGCCCCAGGACATGCAAAGCCATGTGAACAGAGACCAGAAAACAAGGTTCATCTAGACCCTGCAAAATGTAACTGCTGAGTTTTGAACAGCCCTAGCAAATGCCCCTTCTTATTCTCCACCTTGGTTCTGCCCTCAGTTATTATGGTAGCACAGGAAGGGATGTTCCAGGTCGCAGGCGTAGGACTGGGATTTTTTACATGTCAGACACTGGCTGAAGGAACCATGAGTCACACAGAGATTTTACACCCTGAGAATTGGAGAAGACTGCTGGCAAAATGGCTCACCCCCCCAAACCAGCCTCCCCTAAATCATACTGACCCATGGACTCATGCAGTGCGGTGATTTTGTGAGGAAAGGGCTGCTGTTTTAGAGAGGCCAGCAAGCAGGGGAGCAGCAGGCTAGCAGCAGCAAGGGGCAATGACAAGGACAGGGGATGCTGTCCGGAGAAGATGCTGGCAAACCCAATTGTGATAAGCAGCTGGAGCAATGCAGGCCACAACGGAGGGAGGAGCTGCAGCTGCAGGCCAGCCAGGCAGAGAGAAGTAGTGTAGCAGCTGGCTGGGAGGAGAAGAGTATGAAAAGGTGGGCTGGGGACTGGGAAACAGAGGGCAATCTCCGAGAGAAGGAAATGCTCCAGCAGAGGGACCTCCACATCCCCTTGGTAGCACCACAGGGTGAAGGATATGCAGAGAAGAGCCAAACATTTTAGGGCCTTTTGATGCTCTGCAGGTTGAGCCCTGAACCTTGTGTTGTGTTGGCATTTGTGACAATGGAGCAATGAATGCCTTCATCCCACCACCCTTTTCAGCTGGATTTATCAGTTCCACAGTGCCAGGCAAAAGGAAGGGAGAGGAGAAATGGGATTAGAAAAGGGGGAAGAGCAGGGGGAAGGGGAGCTAAATGTTGAATTACTCAGTTGTTAGCTGACATTCCATTCTTTATGCTGTTGTATGTAACAGTGCAAGTCAGAGCTTTATGAACTGTAGGGTTACTATATTTTAAGTGTCCAAAAAGAGGATACTCCACGGGCCCCGGCCCCGCCCCAACTCCGCCCCCTCCCCTGGACGCTTCGCCCCCCCCGCCTCTCCCCCTCCCCTGCTTCCCGCTAACATTTGATTCGCGGGAAGCCTGAAGCAGCAGGCAAGCTGGGGCTGGGGGGTGAATTCAAACTAAAGCCTACAAAAAAGGATGGGTGAGATGGAAAACTTTGGAGGAGGGTAACATTCTGCTGCCAACATGGAAGGGCATCGGTGCACACCCAACAGAGACCCAGCTCATCCTTGTGCCTGGCTTTCCTGGCCAGTTAGCCGCCACAATCTATGAACCCAAGCTGCAAACTTAAGCCACAGACTCAAGCAGAACTGGTAACTATGCAGCAGCTGCAGAGCATCTGATGGATATGTGTGTGTGAGTGTGTGTGTAGGTATAATGTATACGTATAAGGATTAAGATATTAGTTATTGGTCATAAATCAAATTGTTATCATAATAAATGTGGCATCTTTATCTTGTCCCCTTTAATAAGATCCTGCTAGTTTTTATTGGTATAACACCCGGCCCGGCACCGCCGCCCCCGGTCGAGCATCCCTGGCCCGGCCCCGGCCCCGGCCCCTGGCTCTGCACCGCCGACCCCAGCAGCTCCAGCCCCCGGCCGAGCACTGCTGGTCCTTCCCTCCCTATTTTCCTGGACATGTCCGGCTTTTTGGGATTTCCCCCCGGACGGGGATTTGAGGCCCAAAAAGCCGGACATGTCCGGGAAAATCAGGATGTATGGTAACCCTAACTGGGACATTTGCACTACAACGTAGCTATGTGTATTACCTCCTCACCCCTCCCAGGTTAATAATACGCACTCCACTGGTTGCACGACAATGAAGGCCAATTATTTCTTGTTGGTTTTTTATTTGTTTGTTTTTTTAAATGCAGAAAACAGTGCTTTGTGCAGGATGAGAAGTTCTTTCACATGTCACAAATCTGCCCTTTATAAACATGTGCTGCTGATCTCTGCGCTAAGATTTGCTAATTGCTATTAAACCCATCTAAAATGCCTTTTCATTCTCTACTGGGGCTTTTCATTTATTTCACAGCTGCCTGGGTCTCTCTCATGCTGGATTCTGGTGATTCCCGAGTATTTTTGCTTTGCTTTCCCTAATCCTGATTAAAAACACTAGAGTCAGGCTCAGAACACCCTAGTAACATTTTTATTGTGATGTGTGAGGTTTGGGGCCATTATAGAAGATTGTCTGAATGCACACATATATAGATCAATATATATCTAACATATACACAGTCTACATACACACACACACTTACAGGGCCGGCTTTGTTGCTCAACACTCACAACTGGGGCCAGAGTATGAAAAAAAGCTCAACACTCAATGTGCCAAAATTCCTCAGTGGGTACAGAGACCATTCCTCACTGGGTACAGAGAGAAATTGTTTCTAATTTGCACTCTCAAATTCTTTGGTCCCAGTGAGTATAATTTTGAAATGGAATAACATAGTGGAATCTAATCTCAGATCTAGGAAAACTCTACCTACATTGCTGATGAACATACACCCTCAGATTGTTGCTGCTCTACCATATGCAAACTATAATTCCAGTTACAGAGAAAGTCTGGAGAGAGTGAAGTTAATCTGTGACAAATAATTCACGGTACGACTCACCATACTGTATCTATACTGGGTGAATATATTCATCTGCAGTACCTGATTACTACCATGATTCTTTCCAGAAGGTGGTTTTGGATCGGTGACGAGAATATTACCTTTCACAGATGAAAGGTTTTTACCAAGCCTCTCCTTGCAACCCCATGTGATTACTAGTGGATGAACTGTTCTCTCATTTGCTCTTGCATTGCGTATTATTATTCATGTGTTTTATTGTAGTTAATACATTAGCCGTGTTTTTTCTCTGTACACATGTTGCATATACTGTTTGACATCTTAATCCAAACAAACAAAGACAACCCATTATAGTTCAAAGGCACTGTTGAATTCTGGCTGATTTTCTGCATACTATTATTCATAATTTAGCACCAGAGAACAAGCATTTAATTATTTTTTTTACTTCATTGTAATTAAATAGCAGTTATTTACTAAGTGAATTGTATTAGAATAGTGCTTAGACACGACTGAAACAAGAGTCCCATTGTGTTAAGCACTGTACAAACAATGAGAGGTAGACCCTGTCCTAAAGAGCATACAGAGGCAAGCCAGAAAAAGATGGGGAAAAAGATCTCTATTTTAGAGATGGGATAATATCTCAAGGTACTGAGAGATTAAATGACTGACCCAAGGTAACACAAGAAGTCTGTGGCAGAGCTGAGTGTTAAACCCAGTTCTCCTGGTTCCCCATCCAATGCCTCCTCTACAAGACCATTCCTCTCTGTGAATGAAAAATGGAAAATAAAACTGAATATGCTGGTTTTCCAAGCTATAACTTTGCATGAACAAACAGTTATCATGCCACCAGTTAGGCCACAAAACAATATTAAACAAAAGTAGAGATCACAGCTACCTCTGTGCTATGAATTGTACTCTGGTAAGTCAGTGCTAGAAGTCTAGCTGAATTAATTCTCCATAAAACACTAATATTTTCATGAAAATTGCTCTAAACTCTGGCAAGCTTTTTTGAAAAATGGTATTAGGTTAAAGAAACTAACCTGAAATAATGAATGGTCAGACTTCTAATTGGGGCATTCTGAAGATATTGCAGGAACTTAAAATAATGAATAACCGTAATAATATGGTGAGCAGTCAGATATGAACTCCTGCCAGATTGTTAAGTGCGGACGGTCATATCATAAGTCATTTGAATGGTCATCCCCTCTAGATTTGCAATACATTTTCTGATTGGACTAATCATCTCTTAGTAGAGTATAATACAGGCAAACAAGAGTTCGCAATTCAGATTGGGGCAGGGACTGGTCCCTGTAACTCTCGGATAGCTCTTGTGTTTGTAATTCATCTGTTTCCATGATCAGCATTAAGAATGTGATCTGAGACACACTGCAATGCCCAGCACAGTAGATTATTAGATCCGAAGACAAGGAGAAACAAAAGGTAGAAGGGCTATGCATGTGGCAGAACAAGCAATGATGCAGACAGATCCACCAGAAAACCACACCAGGAAGAGGCACCAACAACACTTCCAACCCACTTATCTAGATCATCCACATCCTCCTAGACTCTTGAGTTGATGGTGGCTGTGCTTGGACAGAGTGGGTGAGATTTTCAGAAGTGATCAGCATTGGCCGAACTCTGTATTCACTGGAGTCAGAGGAAATTTTATCACTGACTTCAATGGAAGCAGCGTTAGGCCAATACTGAGTGCTTTTGAAAATCTCAACCAGCATAAGTAACCACTAACCAGCCCACCCTTGGAGGCCCCTCTTCTTTCCTTTTCCTGAAGGCTCTTGCCTCCCCACACAGATGCTGTATAATTCTAAATTAAATTCAATACCGTGGTTCAAATATTCTATAGAAGTCGTCATTTTCCATTTCCCACAAAGGCACATGCAGCACAGAGTGTGGATATAACCACAAGAAAAGTAATCATGAGCAGTGGAAGTAATAATGCCCTATATATAGTCCCTTCAACATTGTGTTCCGATAGTTACCTCTGCTCATTTTGGCCCTAACTAACCCGGGTAACGTTGCCCATGGAGTGGTTCCTTTTTACAAGACTTTGCTCTCCTGTTACAAACCAATACTAGCTCCTCTGGTTCAAAGACATGAATCACCAGCTCTGAGCCAGTTAAGGGATGCTGCTAGACAGTCTGGTATATGGTGCTTGGGTTGGATCCACTGTGCCTATGCCTGTGATCTAATGTTCCATGGCATGTGGGGATGGTTAGATGCAGAGGCTGAGAGTCTTTTCATTATGTGTTGTGTGACAAGTAATTCTAGTGCTCTCGTGTGTCTATGGTGTAGCACCCATTGCTGTTGAACTGGTCTTGGGTCCCTTCTCTGTACATGGGCTGAGGATGCTAGCAGTATAAATGGAGACTGCTTTGACTGGAAGAAGAGCTCTGTGTGGCTCGAAAGCTTGTCTCTCTCACCCAAAGGAAGTTGGTCCTAAAAGATTTAAAATTTTGATTAAAGTTAATGTTTAAAATTAAATATACACAAGTTATGAGGGAAGGTACTGGTTACAAGGATCACAAGATACATACATATCACATAACCAGCATAGACTGGGGTCAGGCTTGAGTTATGAGGGATTACAAGTAACGGTTACAAGGATCACAAGATACATACATATCACATAACCAGCATAGACTCAGATTGGTGTGTGGGAGTTTTTAGAGTGTCAGTGGATAAGTGGGCTTAGGGTACGCCACCCATGGAATGTATTAAGAATACAAGTCAGTATCAGTATAGCGAATAAGTACATGGGTTGGGTGCGTCCCTTGGTTCGTCAAGGAAGGAAGTGGGTTATTTCCCTGGTCGTCGGTCTCGATTACTCAACCTAATATTGACAGTGTCCTGTGATGTGTTCCAAATAGGAGTCTCTGGACCACCTGATGGTATCGGACACCATAAGCTGTCTCATGAGCCGGGTGTCTCTCTACTTGATCAAATGTCATCAAGGACACTTGTCAGAGCTCTTTCAACTCTGTTCTTGAAGGCTCTTGGTACAAGAAGGTACTAGGTTTTGCCACAAGTACGTTTTTACATTATTCAATGGGCCATATCCTCAGCAGGTGCAAATCAGTGTAGCTGATTTGATTTCAATGCAAGTTCACAAATTTACACGAGCCGAGGATCTCACCCAGAGTGTTTTTTGTGCAAACACAATATAACAAGAGTATCAGTGGAATGAATGATGCATATAATGTAATTGTGGCCCTGGTGAGGAGTTTATACTGATGTATTTGTAGAACGTTTGAGTAACAGATTGTGAATGAATGATGTTATGTACTAGCCACTTACTTTTTAATTATGCAGAGCATCAATCCCTGTTTCCCTGGAGCAGGGACCGTAGGAAAATTCTTTTCACTGTTGTTGTACAAAGCTTTTTAAAAGTAAAGACCAGCCCATGTTATGTCAGTCACACCTGTCTCTGCTACCCTTTAAAGGCCAAATCCTGAAACCTGCTAAGCACCTGCTGCTTCCTTTGAGGTTGGGAAGAGATTCAAGAGCTCAAAAGGTTTCAGGATTTAGCCCTGCTTGAGGAAACTTCTAATTTGAAGTGCCTATTAAAACAGAAGCCTTCCATCTTCATGCCTGATTTCCAGCCTGAATCTGTCTGACTAGAAGTTGAAGCGAGACAAATTCAGAATGGAAATATGGCATACATTTTTAACAGTGAGAGCAATTAATGGTAACCAAAGGTCATGGTGGATTCTTCATCACTGACAATTTTTAAATCAAGATTAGATTTTGTTTCTAAAAGATCTGCTCTAGGAATTATTTTGGGGAAGTTCTATGGCCTGCGTTATACAAGAAGTCAGGCCAGATGATCACAATGGTCGCTTCTGGCCTTGGAATCTATTTATAGGTACATATGGGCTGGTCAAAAGCATTTAAAATTAAACATTTTCTTGCCTCAAAATCAACATTTTCCGAGGGAAATGATCCATTTCAACAGAATTTTCCATCTGGAAAAAACAAAACAAAATGTTTCAGGTTGGGTCAAGTCAACATTAATCTCTGGGTCTGCCTGAGCTGCTATGGTGCCTCATGGGAGTTGTAGTTCCGGGTCCTTCATGTCCCCATTCTCCTCTATAGGCCCTGTTCAACTACATCTTCCATGATGCACCACAGCCTCTCTCTGTGGCTGAGCTGCCACAGTGCATCATGGAAGTCTACTGTAGGTGCCATTGTACATATCAAGTGCAGTTAGTACCTTATGGTAATGACTTTAGTTCATTAACATGAGAATTAGTATGTTCCGGCTGGCTCCTAGTTTTCCTATACTAAAATGTAAGAGAGGAATGTAGATTAAATACATGTGTGTTTTAAATATGCATAAATGCTCAACAAACTACTGCCCCAATAGGAGGGAAGCTATAAATCAAAAGGCAGTAGTCCCTATTTTTATGAAACAATATTTTACATTTAGAAATAATAGTCATGCTTCTAATGTATTGCATACCCTATTTTTAGTGGGTATTTATGAATATTTTAGTTGAACTTCCCTGTAAAAACTGTTTAAAAGCCTATTAAGTAGGCTACAGGAAAGGAGAGTTTGTTTTTTTAATAATATAGGGCTTGATTCAAAGCCCACTGCTGTCAGGGGGTGTCTTTCCACTCCCTGCAGTGGGTTTTGGACAGGGCCCAGAGAGAGCCCACAAAACAACCTGAATGGTGAGGGAAACCAATTAGTAACAAGCAATGTAAAGGTCTTTTTCTGCAGTTTCAAAATGCACACGTGTTGCATTTTCTGCCATGGCTCATGGGCACGGTCTAAGTGTGTTGAACCAGGCATTCTGCTCTTTCAGCATTTAAAACGTGCCTCTTTCTAAGCTTGACGAGAAGGAGATATTGTGAGGGTTGTGTTAAGTGTGACACATTGAGCTGAGGGTCAGGCTTGTACTTCTTTCCCTCTAAGCAGTTCATCTATGTTGTAGTTACACTTCTTGGTGCAATACTGCCTGTTTTTCACACTGTGGGCTTACTTCTACTCCCACTGAAGTAAAAAAGGAGCTTTGCCATTGAGTTCAACAGGAGCAGACTGACCCCCTATATCACATGACTTAGGATGAGCACCAAGCATTGACCAATGCCAGAAATACTTGCAATCAGACACCAGCTGTTGCCTGACGGGTGATTACCTTGTTTCCAGCAGAGGCATGAAATCAGTCTAGCAGAAAATGTAAATCTGGGCTCCAAATCCAGATCTGAAGCTAGTTTTTAATGGTCCTAATATAGAAGATTGGGTCTATGTAAGTCATCAATAGGTGCTGGGTGCCTCTAACAATGTGTATCAGCCTTTCAGAAAGTGCAACCTTAGATTTTGTATTTGTAAATAATATTGTACTGAAAATCCTATGCATTTCAAACAAGCTAATCTTCTATTGAAAAATAGTTATCCTCTTTTATTTAAAAAACAAACAAACTTGAGCTCAATCAAAAAACACAGGGTTTCATTACAAACCCAAAATCCAGATGAGGTTTACAATGGTTCACAAACTCTTTTGGCAAATGTAGGCTGAGTTTTTAGAAAATCTCTGCCAAATTATGATTTAGGATGGAAACTATGAGACTTCAGTTTGAAATCAGGCAACATTTGGTGATTTTGACTGCTTCACTTTGACTTTTCCCATATGTTTGAACTCAAAACACAAAGCACTAGAACTGGTCAGGTGTTGGGGGTTTTTTGGGGGGTGGAGGGGAGGTTGGTTTTTTTTTGATGGAACAATTTTCCATTGGAAAATGAAGTTGTCAAAATGGAAACATTTTGTGGGAATGTGTCAAGTTTGATGAAATTTTCTAGAGAAAAAAAATCAAAACATTTAGTTTTGATAATTCTGAAACATTTAGTTGCATAAAGTAAAACAATGTAAAATCTTTATTGTTTCAATTCATTTTGTTTAGACTTTTATATTATTGTGACGGGTTGGATCACACAAACCCCCTTGGGAGCTGCGACCTAATGTGCAAAGACTACCCCGCTTCTGTTTTCCCTGCCAGCTCAGGACTCCAGCACCGTCTTGCTGAGCCAGACACTCCCGTCTGCTCCAACACAGACCCAGGGTCTGAATCACTTGTCCCAAAGCTGCAAGTTTACCTGAAACCAGCTCACAGAAGTGTGCTTGTCTTTAGCACTCAGATGCTCAACTCCCAATGGGGTCTAAACCCAAATAAATCCGTTTTACCCTGCATAAGGGTTATGCAAGGCAAACTCATAAATTGTTCACCCTCTATAACACTGATAGAGAGAGATGCACAGTTGTTTGCTTCCCCAGGTATTAATACATACTCTGAGTAAATTACTAAATAAAAAGTGATTTTATTAAATACAGACAGTAGGATTTAAGTGGTCCCAAGTAGTAACAGACAGAACAAAGTAAGTCACCAAGCAAAATAAAAAAATGCGCAAATCTATGTCTAATCAAACTGAATACAGATAATCTCACCCTCAGAGATGCTTCAGTAAGTTTTTTCTCAGGCTGGACACCTTCCAGGCCTGGGCACAATTCTTTCCCCTGGTACAGCTCTTGTTCCAGCTCAGGTGATAGCTAGGGGATTCTTCATGATGGCTCCTCTCCCCCTCTGTTCTCTTCCACCCCTTTATATATCTTTTGCATAAGGCGGGAACCCTTTGTCCCTCTGGGTTTCCACCCTCCCTCACTGGAAAAGCACCAGGTTAAAGATGGATTCCAGTTCAGGTGACATGATCACATGTCACTGCAAGACTTCATTAGCCACTTGCCAGCAAACACATGTACAGGAAGACTCACAGGTAAACACAGCCATCTGCAGATAATGGGAGTCATCAAGATTTCAGACCACCATTAATGGCTCACACTTAGCATAACTAGCATAACTCTAGGACCTCAGAGTTATATTTCATATTTCTAGTTTCAGATACAAAAGTGGTACATTTATACAAATCGGATGATCACACTCAGTAATTATAAGCTTTGTAATGATACCTTACAAGAGATCTTTTGCATGAAGCATATTCCAGTTACATTATATTCACTTATTATGTCTTTATAAAACCATATAGACTGCACAACGTCACAATTATATTGAAATATTATTTCATAAGAAATTTCAACATTGATTTTTTCTTTGATTCAAAACAAATGTCAGAATTTCTTAAAGAATGGAGATTCTGGTTTCTGACTAGCTGTAGAAAAGACACAATAACTACCTGGGGCTGTATTTTAACCTTTACACATAACACACCAGATTTCTGCGTATTTTGGGAGGATGTTTGCTAGGACAATCATACCTAGGAAAGTTTCTTTGTACAAGGCTGAGCACACCATCAATGCTCACTTACCCAACTCACACACAAAACTTCCCACTCTGGTACTTTGCAAGTTTCCTGATTATTACTCTTTCTATTGCAGAAGCTGTGAAGGACCTCAATAAGATACAGTGTACAGAAATAACACAAGGATGGTCCGAGCTTCAGTGAAGATTAAGAACATAAGAATGGCCATACTGGATCAGACCAATGATCCACCTAGCCCAGTGTCCTGTCTCTGACAGTGGCCGGTGCCAGACACTTCAGAGGCAATGAACAGAACAGGGCAATTTCAAGTTATCCCCTGTTGACCAGACCCAGTTTCTGGCAGTTGGAGGTTTAGGGACACCTGGAGCATGGAATAGCCATTGATGGACACTTCCCTCCATGAACTTATCTAATTATTTTTGAACCCAGTTATACTTTTGGCCTTCGCAACAGTCCATGGCAACCAGTTTCACATCGCGTTGTGTGAAGAAGTACTGCCTTTTGTTTGTTTTAAACCTGCTGCTGGTTAATTTCACTGGGTGACCTCTACTGCTTGTGTTATGTGAAGTGAGCTCACCACCTAGGATTGAGACAATATGCAATATGTAAACAAATGGACAAATGAGTTGGGAAGGAAGACAAGGTAACAGTAAAAATAAACACCCAAGTCTGGAGGGGAGACAATGATGTAACTTTTTTTCCCCCCGAGTAGTTATCTCATAGGGGACAAAATGTGGGATTGCCAAGTAGGGCCCTCAGTTGGTAACTGCTGTCTCTAATGGAGTGGATAGTCAGAACTGCACGTGGTAGATGTGACTAGCCACAACAGACTTCTCCCTCTCCTCTTCCAACAACCTCATCCCGTCAGAAACAGAATATGCAGTGAGATCCTGTTACATAAATCTCCTCTAGTGCCATCCCTCTTTCTAACTGCAGATGCGCAAAAGGACTTGACCTCTTTCCTCCAGGGACCCTGAGAACAGGAAAACGAGCCTAGGCATTACGCTTAAGAAAACAGAGCAACTCCCCCTTTTTTATCTTATTACGAGGGAGGTTCCACTGAACCAACTCAATTACCACCCTTAGCCATTCTCATCCTTGACTGTAGAAGTCACACGGTGCCATGTGCCCAATGCCCCATAAATCTGGGAGCTCCAGGTCATTTTATTTATGTAAGAAACTCAGCAAAAAACCACTGTGGCAGAAGCAAACTGTGATATAGTGAAGCTGAGCTTCTTTCCAGATGACCCATCCCTCCCGCTCTCACTCACTTTCATTTCAAGAAGTGTCACATAAATTAGAGTATAAATTAGCCAGCAGGGTGGTTTAGCAGATTAAGTGCTGAGAATGGAGTCTAGTCTTTAAAGCCTCAAGCAAGGAGGAAAATGAGCCTTGTGCACTGAGATCAGGCTCAGCCGCTATCCCTCTTTCGTGACCGCGTGCCGTCTCTGTCCCCAGGAATGGCCAGGAGGCTAAGCTCCACCATGACTTCGAACACAGAGCTCCCAGCGGCATTGTGGGCATGCTAGTGTTTGTGAGGCAGCTTAGAACGCTGAGCTCCCGGCGGGATTGTGGGTACGCTCGTGTTTGTGAGGCGGCTTAGAACGCAGAGCTCCCGGCGGCATTGTGGGCACGCTCGTGTTTGTGAGGCGGCTTAGAACGCAGAGCTCCCGGCGGGATTGTGGGCACGCTAGTGTTTGTGAGATGCTTGGATTATCTCAACAGAATTTCAATTTTTCAGAGCAAAAAAAGTTACCAGGCCAAATTCTCTGCTTGTATAAAATAAGCACAGCTCCACAGACTTTTACAGCAGCTGAGAATTTGGCCTATGTCTGCAGTTTAAAATAGTTGTCTTCAGTATCCATTGTGGTTATCACACAATGAAATGGCGTTACACTTTACTGTCTCTCTCTCATTTGTACTCACGCTCTTTTATACTCTAATGCTAATTTCTAGTCCTGTTTCTTTTTAAATAGTTTAAGAGAATCTGTTAAGATCTGGTCTACCCTCAAAGTTGCACTGGGTCAAACTACAGAGATGTGATTTTTTAAAAAATTGATTTAGTTAAGGTATCGCAACTTGTATGTGAACATTCCTATCGCTTTAAGCCTGGCTTAGATCATATACCTATAGAAGTAACATTTCCACTGATGAGTGTACACTCAGAGCTTTGTACTCATTTAACTATATTTCTATACCATGCTTCTTTAGATAGGCAAGCTCTGAAAGTAAATATTTCCTTCAAATTTAGTATTATGTTGCATATCAGTGTGTGTGCATGTGTGCAAGGTTGAGGAGAAGGAGAAAGTGCAGGAGAAGATTAAACTAGAAGGAGAAGAGATCTCACACCCACCAAAAGAGAAAGCCCCTGTCTATAAGGTGGAGAATGATTCAGAAGATGCATCGGGGGAAATGTATAGGGTCAAAAGATGGCAAAAATTACTGATGAAAAATCCCAATTGCTGCAGAATTTAATTAATTTAATTTGACAGCAGCTTAAAGCAAAGTAGAAACTGCAGTTAAACAAGGTTTCTTCAAAAAGATTTTCTTTTTGCAATAAAGGAGTTTCATTATGTGTTTTCCATGACACTCTTTGTGGCAGATAAACTTCAGAACCTTTGATTTGCTGCATACTGTCCTGATCCTGCAAAGACCTAAGTAAATTTACACATGTGCTTA
Organism: Trachemys scripta elegans; assembly: GCF_013100865.1. Taxonomy (NCBI): domain Eukaryota; kingdom Metazoa; phylum Chordata; order Testudines; family Emydidae; genus Trachemys; species Trachemys scripta. The sequence continues at coordinate 15,742,082 of NC_048302.1, forward strand.
AGTGTTTACAGGTGCAGGGACTAAAAGTGGATAATGAACAGCAAGAGTGCTATGGGAACACCTGTGATTGTCCCTCCAAATGACTAGCACTTGGCAGGTATGGAGATAGAGACTCATCATTGAGTTTAGATCTAGACCTGAAATTCCTTTAAGTTCAGGGCCACTGGGTTAACAGATTTTGGTTCAGAACAAGCAAGAGCAGCTGCCTGAAACAGGCTGAAAGGTTTTTTGTTTTTTTTTAAAAAGCTGAGGGAAAATATTTTTTTTGGGGTGGTGGCAGCAGGAGGAGGGTCTAGGAATGTATCAATCAGTCACACTGGTTACTTTCAATCCAACCATCGATTCAGGAAGCAGGAAAGATAATGCTTTAACATGGACAAGATTGGCCAAATATACAGGGCCTCACTCCTCACTGGAAAGTCTGAGGGCCTCTTTGGAAATACAGGGCTCAAACCCACATGCATTTTTCCAGGGGACAAAGGGTCTGTGTTGGGGGGGGGGGATAAGGATAAGTGCTCAGGGATGAAACTGAAAAATGTAGGAGCCATTAGGAGTTCAAGACCATCTCATTTAATCCTGCTTTAATCTGCTGCTCTCTGGCATATTTGAAAACAATCAGGTGGCCATTGCTTGAGAGGCGCTGGTCACCAGCTGGGCAGCCTGCAGGAAGCTGTCTTGTGAGCCAGTAAATGGAGCTCACAATCAGGAGTTTGAAAGATCCATTCAAGTCAGAGCCCTGGGGGTGCTGAAGTGTATTTATGTGGCTTGACAGCATTCCTCTGGCAATTTTGCTTTATTTCATAATGTACGTTTAGACAAATATGCAGAAACATTGGGTTAACATGGGCTGTTTCACAAGGTTCAGAATTATGTTATTTGTTGTTCTCCTCCCCCCGCCCCCTGCTAATAAAATCATTATATCACGTCTGGTAACTCCAATATGTATCATCAACTTGTGTGAGGTCATTAGCTGCAAGCGTGGCTGATCCTAGAGAATGCGTTCAGGCGTCTGGAATGCAGCAGGGAGATGACACAATGAGTAACCGGGGGGAGGGAAACTGGATTTTGGCCATGCCCTTTCCAACCAATTTAAAAGATTAGCATCAGCCCTAGAAAGTCAAAAAGTCAATGTAGCGTGTGTGCATTTGGAGTGGGGAAACAGGGCTATAGAACAGAACGGAAAACTAGAGCCCAGGGAACAAAAAGAGGGAGAAAACATGATGAAAGTCCATTTTCAAAGTCACACGGGGCCAGACTGTGATTCCCTTTGCCAAGTAGCGCCATTGCAGTCGATGAGGCTACGCAAGCAGTACGGTGCTAAGGCCTGGTCTACACTACGACTTTAATTCGGATTTATCAGCTTTAATTCGAATTAACCCTGTAACCGTCCACACAACGACGCCATTTAATTCGATGTAAAGGGCCCTTTAAATCGATTTCTGTACTCCACCCCAACGAGCGGAGTAGCGCCAAAATCGATTTTAGCAATTCGAATTAGGGTTAGTGTGGCCGCAATTCGATGGTATTGGCCTCCGGGAGCTATCCCACAGTGCATCATTGTGACCGCTCTGGACAGCAATCCGAACTCGGATGCACTGGCCAGGTAGACAGGAAAAGCCCCGCGAACATTTGAACTTCATTTCCTGTTTGCCCAGCGTGGAGAGCACAGGTGACCACAGATACCTCATCAGCACAGGTAACCATGCAGGCTGATAATCGAAAAAGAGCACCAGCATGGACCGTGAGGGAGGTACTGGATCTGATCGCTGTATGGGGAGAGGATTCAGTGCTTGCAGAACTTCGTTCTAAAAGACGAAATGCAAAAACTTTTGAAAAAATTTCCAAGGGCATGATGGAGAGAGGCCACAATAGGGACTCTGAGCAGTGCCGCGTGAAGGTCAAGGAGCTCAGACAAGCCTATCAAAAAACAAAGGAGGCAAACGGTCGCTCCGGGTCAGAGCCACGGACATGCCGCTACTACGCCGAGCTGCATGCAATTCTAGGGGGGGCTGCCACCACTACCCCACCTTTGTTCGTGGATTCTGGGTCGGGGATAGTCTCGACGCCTGAGGATTCTGCCGATGGGGTAGAGGAGGAGGAGGAGGAGGAGGATGAGCTTGCAGAGAGCACACAGCACTCCATTCTCCCCAACAGCCAGGATCTTTTTATCACCCTGACTGAAGTACCCTCCCAAGCCTCCCAAGCCAGTACCCAAGACTCTGACCCCATGGAAGGGACCTCAGGTGAGTTTACCTTTTAAAATATAAAACTTGTTTTAAAAGCAAACAGTTTTTAATGATTACTTTGCCTGACTTTGCATTCGCGGTCAGTTCAGCTACTGGAAAAGTCTGTAGCTACTGGAAAAGTCTGTTAACGTGTATGGGGATGGAGCGGAAATCCTCCAGGGACATCTCCATGAAGCTCTCCTGGAGGTACTCCGAAAGCCTTGCCAGAAGGTTTCTGGGCAGTGCATCCTTATTCCCTCCTCCATGGTAGGACACTTGACCACGCCATGCTTGCAGCAAGTAATCTGGTATCATTGCCTGACAAAGCCTGGCAGCGTATGGTCCCGGTGTTTGCTGGCATTCAAGCAACATCCGTTCTTTATCTTGTTGTGTAATCCTCAGGAGAGTGATATCACTCCTGGTAACCTGGTTGAAATACGGGAACTTAATTAAGGGGACAGAGGTGGCCGTTCCTACTGGGCTGTTTGCCTGTGGCGGAAAATAAATCCTTCCCTGCAGTTAG
>NC_048302.1:15749829-15800555 GCF_013100865.1 Trachemys scripta elegans
CATTGAAAAGTACCCCTTGCGGTTTATGTACTCGGTGGCTTGGTGCTCCGGTGCCAAGATAGGGATATGGGTTCCGTCTATTGCCCCACCACAGTTAGGGAATCCCATTGCAGCAAAACCATCCATTATAGCCTGCACATTTCCCAGTCACTAACTTTCGTAGCAGCACCTGAGTGATTGCTTTGGCTACTTGCATCACAGCAGCCCCCACAGTAGATTTGCCCACTCCAAATTGATTCCCGACTGACCGGTAGCTGTCTGGCGTTGCAAGCTTCCACAGGGCTATCGCCACGCGCTTCTCAACTGTGAGGGCTGCTCTCATCTTGGTATTCTGGCGTTTCAGGGCAGGGGACAGCAAGTCACAAAGTTCCATGAAAGTGCCCTTACGCATGCGAAAGTTCCGCAGCCACTGGGAATCGTCCCAGACCTGCAACACTATGCGGTCCCACCAGTCTGTGCTTGTTTCCCGGGCCCAGAATCGGCGTTCCATGGATAGAATCTGCCCCATTAACAACATGATCTCCAAAGCACCGGGGCCTGTGGTTTCACTGAATTCTGTATCCGTGTCTGTGTCCATGTCCTCATCATGCTGCCGCCGCCGCTGCCTCCTCTCCTCATTTTTCTGGTCCTGGCTGAGCATAAACTCCACGAGAACGCGCGAGGTGTTTCAATATTCATGAGTGCTGTCTTGACCTCAGCGGGCTCCATGCTTGCCGTGGTATGGAGTCTGCAGTGTTCACCCACCCAGGAAAAAAGGCGCGAAAATGGTTGTCTGCCGTCCGTTGCTTTCATGCAGGGAGGGAGGGAGGGAGGAAGTGAGACTGTACCCAGAACCACCTGCGACGATGTTTTTTGTCCCATCAGGCACTGAGATCTTAACCCACAATCCCAATGGGCGCGGGAGACTGCGGGAACTATGGGATAGCTATGGATTTGCTACCCACAGTGCAACGGTGCAGAAATCGACGCTAGCCCCAGTACTTGGACGCACACCACCGAATTACTGTGCTAGTGTGGCCGCACTCATTTCGACTTTATACAACCTGTATCTCAAATCCGAATTATCTAAATTCGGATTAATCCCGTAGTGTAGACATACCCTAAGGGTATTGGACTCTGTCCCTTAAAAAGCAGCCATGAGCTCCAGATAAGAAAGTTCAAATCTGTGTTTCAAATGCCCTAAAAGTCTGGGAGTATTTGGCTCAGGCCCACATCATCAGCTGACACGGAAATGACCAGAACAAGCAGTGCCTTAACCAAGCAAACATACTTTCACTGTCCCCCACACATCCCAAGAGAAATTTACAAACTGCTCCTTGACAACCGTTTCTAATATATATTCCTTCAGCTATGTCTAAATGTAACCCTGCAGTGTCTGTTCTTCCAAATTATCTCCTCCATTTCTTGTGAGAGCTCTTCTGCTTGCAATAGCAATCATTGGTGGTATCCAGATAACACTTACAGTGGAATCCTACCAGCACCAATCACTGACTCCTCAGATTGTGTGTGCACACACATGTATATACTACATGATTATTCTGTTCTTAGAAATTTTTAATCTTAAAGATAATATCACTAGTTAAACTCCTCTCCCACCCACTTTGATTTGATAATAGGACAAATCCCACTTATGTCCATTCAGTGGCATGATTTAATCACTGACCTTGCTGGGGATGAAAAATTCCAGCCTTCCTTCCATTACGCTCTTGAGCAAGGGGACTGGAGGCATCCAGCGATCTTCAGATGAGGCTTCAAGGCATAGGAGTCTGTGTTAAACTGGTAAATGCTATCCAGAAAACGAAGAGGCAAATATGACGTGACATAGGGCAGCCATGCCTGTCTGTGGGAGCTGACAGGTTTATGTTCCTTCAGGCCAAGCTGTAAAAATGTGTCTCTAAAGATCCTGAGTCCACATTTAGGTGCCTCCATTATTGGCCTGTTTCTTAAGAGTGCTGAGCACACAGCAGTTCCCACTGGAGTGAGTGACGGCGGCTGGATGCTCTACACTGTTAAAAAAATGGGTCACTTGTGTAGGTTCTTAAATATGGACTTAGGAGCCTAAAGATCTTGGCCTTATTTTAAAGAAACTCTCTGCTCTGTCAGAAATCATTATGGCTAAACCACGAAGTGGAATAGCAGCTAGAGTTGCTGTTTGGGAAACCGTCATTGGTTTAATCTTGGCTACAGATGTTCTGGTTTGTATTATGTTTACTCTAACAGACCAGGGGCCTAGCAATGTGGGCCCAAGAGTGACGGGGTTATAAACAGGTTATACATCGGTGCATCTGATATAGAACTCTTCCTTCCCTTCCTACTGGGAGCCAGGAGGGTTTTGTGGTGAAGGCACTGAATCATGATCCAGGAGATCTGGGTTCTGTGGGCCAAGTTATGCTCTCTCACTTATACCTGTGCACTGTATCCAATGGAGCCGCACACATGTCAGTGAAGGTAGAGTTCACACCTGTCCTTTGAACCTGTTCCAGGCCACTGAAGTCAATGGGAAGAAGTCCATGGGTTTGGAGCAGGCCATTGATTAGCAAGTGTAAGAAGAAATCCAATCCAGCTCATGCTCTCAAAGCACTGCTGAACCATCACAGCTCTCTGGAGTAAAAGGTAATACAACTGAATAGACGCCAAGAGCAGATCTATGGAGCAAGGTGGCAATGGTTTTACACGGGCATTTTTCAGAGTAGACCTGCATTTAAAGGCACAGTGTTATTAAGAGTCGCTACCAATCTAACATGGCTACTACATGGTAAAGTGAATGTTTTTAACTAGGACAGAATCTGAATAACGTCCATTATCAAGTAAAAACAGAATTCACAAAGCAGAATGTGGGAATCAGCAGCAAATTTAGTCCTTGATCCTACAATCAGATCCACTCACGTGGACCCTTACACGAGCACCGAGTCCCATCCAAGTCAATGGGGCACTGCACAAGTGCAAGAGTTGGCTTGTGTGGACTCGTCTTCAGGATCGGGGCCTACCAGAGGTTTTCACATAGCTGGAAAGACAAAGACAATTTTGAAGCGATTTGTTTTTGCTTCTGGACCGTAACATGCATATGAAATGTGCATATGCAGAGCATTCATTTGTTTACCATGGATGGTATTGTTTGTATATTCCATTCTTTCCTACACGTTCCTTCTCCTATTCCTGATAAATATTTTTATAAGAATAAAAATATTTTAACAGGGAAAGGAAAACATTCTGAAGAACTCAGAGAAGAAAAGGGCTATTGCACAATGCTTCACACATCCTAGGCACCCTGCGGTGACTTTAAATAAAAGAGAAGGCAAATTTACATGTTGCAGAATAATGGGCTATTCAAACATAAAGCCAAACTTTGATGCATATTTTCCTTGTGCTCCTGACAGCAGAGAGCTGTTGACTTGAAAGGCGATTTGCATGGTTCATAAAATCCCTCGTGGGCTAGCCTTCAGCAGCCCAAAGATCAGGACAGCTGTTATTTCACTCACATGTAGAGCGCGTAGGTGTGCACTGGCTTAGCTACAAAAGCTGTTCAGAAAGAAGCTGGTGGAAAGGACAAGCTTCACAAAGGAGGCTTCTCTTTAGAGGATGAAAACAGCAGGAGAGTGAAGTAAACAGACCTTTTTGCCAGCAGACAAGAGCATAACCATCTTTGAAGCATTCTGCTTTTAGTAAACTAGTGTAATAACATTTCCACTGTATCCTAATTGGGTACGTTATACCAATTTACTAAATCACATGTACATATACAGAGAGACAAACACACATATACATTCCCCACCCCCAAATAACCTTGGGACACACCGTAAAAATGAAGGAAGTCATCATCAGAACCACTGATGAATGAAAATTCCAGACACAAAAGAATGAAGAACCTTAAATCTTAACAGCTAGGGCACACCAATTCTTCCCCTGAGAAATTGACTGTTTTTACAAGGAACTAAGAAGTTAATTGAACATTTCAAAATAAAAATTGAAGCCTGGCTCCGGCTATAAAAGGTGATGGACTGAGTTTTTAATCTTGAAATTACTATTCTCTCTCTACCTATATACTCACACTTTTGTAATAAAGGAAAACAGATAAAGAAGGAACCAAGACTATAATTGCATGAGATTGTGCTGACGTTGCTATTAACCAGAGGGAGACTGAAAGGTTATTGAGAACCCAAAGAGGACTCAATGGAAACACCTATTACATCATTGCAAGTTTGTTTGCTTATTTTTAAACTCTGAATATTTTTCTCTTTGAAAGTTTGCTTATATTTCTCAATCCCAAACCAATCCTGTCGTTAACGGATGTGTATATCAAGTAAGATTTATGTATGATATCAATATCAGTTGTGATTTGGGCTTCAGACACTGATCTGTGATGGCAGGCAAGTGCCAGTTAAAATTAAAGTGGGGATTTAGTGTTAAATAATACCAGATCCTTAGCTGGTATAAATCATGGTAGTTCCATTACTATACTGATTTTCACCAGCTGAAGATCTGGCCCAATATCCTTCTTTGCTTGAAAAGCTTGTGTTCAGCAACTAGTTGATTTCATGCTCACAAGCAATGCACTGGCAGCAATGAGATACACTGTGAAATAATAAGAGAGGACAAATGCCCCCAAATTGAGTTTTTTGGCTAAACAATTATCACAAAACACCCCCTGTTATCAAGAGTAATAAAATATTTAATGTAACACGCTTTTTAAAGGTTGTCTTGTGATGTATAGGAATTTAAAGATTAGATAGATAGATAGATGGTATGTTTCAGCATGTGTCTACTTTTATTTCAATATCAGCTATATCAGTGTACAGCAGGAGGAGGATCTGGTCCTGACCTGTGTGGTGTGCATGTACACTATATATATATATACACATGGTCAATATAGCTTTGAATGGATATAATCATATGGAACGCATACATACATTTAAATGTAGAATCTGTATGTTGTGTAGTAGGTCTGTGGTAGATACTCAAACATACACACATCTTTATCTGGACCTAGCTCTACATATCTGTATATATATTACACTGAAATATACGATCTGCATCTTGTGTAGCATATATTGTATGCACACAAACACCTGTACATGCTTTGTGCACCTATATTTTTGTAGAGGTTTTTTGTCATGTTTTGCCTTTTTCCGGTTATGAAAAATTCAACAGCAAAACAAAGATCTTTATTTCACATCCACAAAACTGCCAGCACTTCACTAGCATACTGGAATTGATTCTTAACCCTCCAGATAGCAGCACAAGAAATGAGAACTCTGCCACCTTTCCTGCTCTGATTTTACATCAGAAGAACCCCTTAGTTTGATATTTTTCATCTCAAGGCCCCCTTTTCCTCCCTACATCACACCAGGAGCACTGGGGGCATTTGCAGGTTAACCCAGAGCGGGGCTTTAGGAATCAGCAGCTGGTAAAAGGAAGCAGATCAGACAATCTGAACAACACAAGACTGGGAAAGAGGATTCATAAGACTGGCCATACTGGGTCCATCTAGCCCAGTATCCTGTCTTCCGACAGTGGCCAGTGCCAGGTGCTTCTGAGGGAATGAACAGAGCAGGTGATCATCACGTGATCCATCCAAGGGGCTGTTCTTTAAATCAACCTACACTTAGGGTGGGAAAGGCATAGCAGAGGAGAAACATACGTCGGCAAACACCTGCCATCTAGTGTGAGAGACCAGAAAGCCTGCGTTGGACATCAAAGCTATTGGTCTCGTTTGTTTTTAGCTAGTTAGTAAAATGAAGAGAGAAGCCAAAATCCAGGACGGTGCTTGAGTTTGACGGACGATGCATTACTGGGAAATGCTAACCTGCCAGCCAAAAATAAGGGAGTTTTTCATATTTATGCCTTGAAACATTTTTTAACATATTGTCACATATGTTAACTGTCCACTTCACTTTGAATGGTCCCTGGAACTACGTGTTAACTACTCATGCAAAACAATCTATTCCACCTTGTATTTAGCTCTGACATTCAAGTACCTTTCCCTGAAGAAGAGCTCTGTGTAAACTCAAAAGCTTGTCTCTCTCTCTCTCACAAACAGAAGTTGGTCCAATAAAAGATATTATCTCACCCACCTTGTCACATATTTTGTCAGATTCATAACAGCGATGTGACAATTCTTAATTTTTACAAATCATTGGTTCCTCATATCTTGGATCCACACTATGATTTGAGGACACCACCGGGAAGAGTTGTAGGTGCCAGGCTGCAGTGGAAGGAAGGAACTGAGGAATGCATGTGGGGGAAGGGAGGCTATCTGGAGAGAGATGCCACAGGATGGCAGGGGTGGAGAATTTAAGCTGGGTCAGAAGTCTGCAGGAGTGAGCCTTAGCCAGAGGGGTTGGGTGAGCAACATGTGTTGAGGTCAGGATGAGTGGCAGCAGGAAGCCACTGCGGAAGGGAGTGGGTGAAGGACATATGCTGGGGGTCAAAGATGGTGGTGGGGCTGAATTACAGGAGGAGACAGCGGATGGGGTGTGTGTCCTGCTGGGGTAGGGAGGTGCAGTGGCTTGGGTCTGGGCTGTTTGGGGTGGAGAGCTGTGGAAAGAAGCCGGGGAGGGTGTCTGGATGATGAGAGCTATGGAGAGAGAGCAGGACTGGACCACCAACCCTGTAACTATCGGCAACCCAGGTTTCCCACCCTCACTCCCCCAAATAAAGGAGCCAATCTGCATGAAGACGGATGCAGGAAAAATCACCAGATTACTGTACAAATCCACACTAGGCGGAGCATTTGCCATGTTCCTAATTATTCCACTTCTTCGATTCCATGCATATTCTCGTGTATTTGTTTTCCTTTATCCTCCTCGGGCAGTCACCTCTCTATGTCTCTGTCTCTCTCTCTTTTCCCTCCAGACAGGCAGATAAACTAAAACAAAACAAACACTTAAAAACAACAGACTGAGCAGAGAAGCTAGAATGCTAAGCAATCGCTGCCAAACCACGCGAGGAGGAGGAGGAGGAGGATGGCTATTTATTCTTTGTAGCTGGGCAGTAATTTAACTATCTACAAAAACAGTAGCGCTGTGCAGTAAAAACAAATACAGTAATTGTAACCAACTGATGCTTAGTCCTGCATTCCAAACCCCTTTCTCGCTAGCACGCGGACAAGCTAATAACATCTCACACAAAGGGGCCGAGTTGCTTTCAAAGGTGAACCACAAAGCAGTTGTAAAAAAATAATTAATCCAAAGCATTAAGAGACTGTGGGTGTGATCCAGCAGTCCATTAATCAGACAAAGCTACCACTGAAGTCAATGAGTCAGGAGTGCAAATCAGACGGTGATATATGTGTATGGTACCCAGGTTTAAAATGGCTTGAAACTATTTGATTTGGTTTAAAGGATGGAAAATGAAGGACACTGGTACAATCAGTGAAATCTTACATTTTAGCCACTCTTTAGCAGTAGACGTTCCACATGTATTTGTAATTTTCCTGAAAAAGGGCCCAATCCACAAAAAAGGACCATGATTTCAGGCACACTGCAAATTCAGAGCTGTTTTCCCCTCCCCTCCCGAAATGAGTTTTAGTAAGGCCCATTATTTAGACTGTTAATTCTTGGGGCAGGGATGTTCATCTTCATACTTATCTGCAAGGACCAGCACATTATTTATTTTTTTACTAAACAGTGGTGCAACAAAGATTGGAGGTGCCACATTCTGGAGTCCGTCACCTTCTCCCTGAAGTTCAACAAGTATTCAGATCCAGAGATTTGGTTCAGGCTCACCTCTAATTTTAAAGGAGGTTGCTGAGAATCAGTATCCTCTTCATTTGCCTAACAAGAGCTAAATTCAGAGTTGTAAGTTCCTCCTGCAATAACAGAGGACATCCTCATAATTAGCTAGAATAGTGTAGTGGGCTATTTTAGGTTGGAGATGCACAACACGGGAACATAGGATTTGCCATACTAGAACAGACCAGTGGACCATTCAAACTGATAACCTGTCTCCAACAGCAGCCAGTACCAGATGTATCTGAGGACAAACCTGTCCACGTTGGGAAGTTTCTTCTGGACCCCAATCATTTAGTGACTGTCATATGAAGCATGAGGACTTTACACATTTGTATTGTCTCTAATTTAACTGTGGATGTTCTCATTATCCATATAAATATCCAGCCCCTTTTGACCCCAGCTGTGCATTGAGCAGATGATTTCACTGAGCTGTCTGCAGCCAAACTTCGGTCCTTTTTCCAGGTGGTTACAATAAAGCAGAACATATCAAATGTTCAGATCATTCTGTCCAATGTGCATTACATGGTATTTGTATGCATTGCACTATGTCTGCCATGATGCTGCTCATTCACCTAGCTTTGTTCCCTACACTCTATCCTATGTGACAAAGTTCCTCCTCTATCTTGGTGGGTCCTGCGCTTAGTGGCAGATTTTCTTGCCTCAGAGATTCACCATGTGGGTTGGGGAACAGCCCAGAGACCTTCCCCTTTGGAAGAACCCACAGTCCAGATCAATTGGGAGGTTTGGGGGGAACCCGGGCCCGCCCTCTATTCCTGGGTTCCAGCCCAGGGCCCTGTGGACTGCAGCTGTCTATAGTGCCTCCTGTAACAGCTGCATGACAGCTACAACTCCCTGGGCTACTTCCCCATGGCCGCCTCCAAACACCTTCCTTATTCTCACCACAGGACCTTCCCCCTGGTGTCTGATAACGTTCGCGCTCCTCAGTCCCCCAGCAGCACACCCTCTCAACTCCTTGCACCTCTTGCTCCAGCTCCTCACACTCACACCACAAACTGAAGTGAGCTCCTTTTTAAAGCCCAGGTGCCCTGATTAGCCTGCCTTAATTGATTCTAGCAGTTTCCTCCTAATTGGCTCCAGGTGTCCTAATTAGCCTGCCTGCCTTAACTGGTTCTAGCAGGTTCCTGATTACTCTAGTGTAGCCCCTGCTCTGGTCACTCAGGGAACAGAAAACTACTCATTCAGTGACCAGTATATTTGCCCCTCTACCAGACTCCTGTACCCCACTGGTCTGGGTCTGTCACACCTAGTGTTGACTAACTTCTATAATTTAAAAAAGAAGAACAGGAGTACTTGTGGCACCTTAGAGACTAACAAATTTATTAGAGCATAAGCTTTCGTGGACTACAGCCCACTTTTTCGGATGCATATAGAATTTGTTAGTCTCTAAGGTGCCACAAGTATTCCTGTTCTTCTTTTTGCGGATACAGACTAACACGGCTGCTACTCTGAAACCTTATATAATTTAGTGTCACATGCAAATTTTGCCACCTCAAGTCTTCACCCCTTTTCACTGGTTAATTAAATAATACTTCTAGACAACATTGGGAGCGATTTTGCTTTTGTTTTGCAAACCCTCATCAGCGAATACTGGTTTTCCAAAATGAAAAAAAAACCCAGGGTTGTTTCAGATCCTGAACTCATTTTATCCAAACCCCACCAGTCAAGGCAGAGGGATTCTGTTTGGGGGTCATCTCTAGCTTTGCCATCAGTTGCTGCAGCACAAATACAGACCTCAAGTAGGCTGCTGATAGCTGAAACCGGGTGGGCAAAGCTGATATGGAAAAGGGGTCTCTCTGAGCCAGAGGACCAGGAGCAGGGAAGCCTCATGCCCGTCTAACTCAAAACAGAACAGGCAGTACCTGCCCTGAGGATTACCATCCCACAGAACCTGAGCATAGGACCCTGCCAGACACACAAGGGAAGAACTGATTGTCACAAGTTTTGTTTTAAAATGTATTTTAGTGAATTCTGTTGCTGATCTGGGACCTCAAACAGATTTAAAAAAAAAAACACCAAAAAACTTACATTTGACCTTTTAGTGCCTGGGTTTGGGCAGCTTTCTAAAATCCTTACAGTCAAAGTAAAAATTAGATTTATTAACCCCTCAAGATTTTTGCCCTATGAAAATTCCCTCTCTGTATTGAGATCTCATGAATTCACCATCTTTTTTTGTGAAACTGGCAAATAAGTGAGATGGGGTCAAAAAATCTGTATAAAGTATTAGCCAGAACTTGAGGATATCATCCGTGGGTGTATAGATATATAGTCACATGCACCAGGCTTCATTGACTTCATTGGCGCTATGCCAAGTGACACCAGCTGAGGATCTTTCCCATATATGTTTTAACCACAGGCAACGAGCTAACACACTTAGCTGAATGGCATACGTTTATAACAGTCATATTCTATTGCTAAAGACACAGAAAAAATGTAAGTATTTAATAATAATTAAAGACAGCCACCTAAACGTAACTGTTACACGAAGAGACTGCTTCAGGAGTTAACCTAAATGTATTACTCATTTATTGTTATGCTGTACAGTGGCAAGACAGAGCACGGAAAGCAGATGTTTTTCCATTGTGACCCTTCCAGGCACAGAACTTTTCCAGTGAGTCACATTTTCACTAACATCACATTTCTTGTGTTATGGTTGGAAATGAAGTGAACACTCTGATGACCCCGGACAGACGTTTGGATCCCTCCTTCAGTCTGAGGATATGGACCTAATCCAGGTTCTGTGTTGAGAATGAAAGAAATGTCTTCCGAGAGGAAGACTGCTATTTATTTAGATGTGATGTAGCCATATTTCACACCACATCTCTCACTCACAGTATGAATCTTGTTCCTCTTCAATAGGTAAAGACTCCTCTCTTTCCTCCCCTACTCCCTCTCTGTGAAGTCACCAAGATCATTCAAGCTGTTCGGACAAACTGTGTTAATTCAAAGGGAATCCAAGGCTGTCTTGTTGTGGGCTGCTAGAAACTTACTGTCACTACTTTGATCTGATCTAGTTTGGTGACCATAAATCAAAGCAACCAACAGCTTCTCTGATCACTTTTCAAATCAGTGGGCCAAACCCTGGCGTTATTGTTCTTAGGAACATTGGAATTGCCACACTTGATCAGACCAGGCGCCCAGCTCGTCCGGTATCCTGTTTCTGACAGTGGCCAGTACCAGCTGTTTCAGAGGAAGGCACAATAAACTTTTCAGGAGCAAGTTATAGGATAACCTGGCCCCAGGAATGTTTCCTTCTAAACTCCAAAAGAGTGTGGCTTATACCCTAAACCTGGGGGCTTGGATCCTTTCCAAGGCTCTTAATTTTTAATATTGGCTATTATAATTCTGGATATTCTTGTTATCCAGACTAATAGCCTGCTAAGCCCTTGTGGCAATGAGTTCTGAACGCTAATTGCACAAAAAAGCATTTCCCTTTCTCAGTTTGGAATTAGCCACTTTTCAATTTCATTGACCATCTTAGCAAAAGTCCCACTGACTTCCAGGGAGTTTGCCTGAGTAAAAACTGGGCAAACACCTCAGGAGTTGATCCTGCAGTTTTTCCACTTTTTCCATTTTCTTTAAAACAGGTTAAACACTGCATTAGAGTGCACATTCTGGCACTCTTCTGTAATTGCCGCTGAAATTGAAGGTACAGTAATATTGCTGATTCTCAGTGCATTAGCTAATTGTCCACAGTTCCCACGTCTGCTAACATGGTGGGAAGGGGAAAAAAACAACCGCTCTCACCAAGCCAAGATGTAATTCATCAATCCTTCCATTCTGGCAAATTTACAGTGAGTGCCTCCTAAAAACACCTGTCAGAAAATCATGGCACTGGAAGATGCAAGAGCCCATCCCTCTGCTCGTATAAGATTGTTCCTTACAGTAAGTTTTGGAGTGCTTTATCCAGTCCAGGTTTAAATGACTCAAGTAAAGGGACTGCCACTGCTTCCCTCAAGAAACTATTCCACACTAGCAGTTTTCTCCATCATTAATATTTTCCTCATATTCACATGAAATTTTCCTTCCCTTGCTCAATTTCATCTTCATTAACTCCTCGTGGTACCACTCTAAACAATGCCACTCCCTCCATGGTGTTTCCACTCTGATGCTTGTCTCCACTTCTCTCTTGCCCCCCACCATGCCCTTAAATTGTTTTTTTGTTTTTCTAATCGCTTCCCATAAATCATAAGGGAATCTCTCCAGCCTTTTTGTTGCTTATCTATGAATTCCTTCTATGTTTGTTAAAAGAAAAAAAAAGCTAAAAGCACCTGCAATAGCACCAAAAGCATCAGTTATGCTGCATACACCCCTGGGTACATTAAAAATGGGCTTTTTCAGATTCTCCCCCTCGCCATTTTGGGATCTATTTTTTTACCTCTATGTTGTCAAGCACAAATTTCTATTTCTCATGCAACTCTAGATCACAAAAGTCTGTATTTCTTCCAATTTTATTTTAGCCCTGGGTAATTTTTCTAATAAGCTAAAACATAGCAAGGCAAATTAGTTAAATTCAATGTTTTGCAGCACAAACAGTGCGCTTTTAGGGTAGATTTGCCCAGAGTGCATGTTGAGCATGCACTGAATGTATCCTTTCAGTCACTTGCAAGGGATGGAGAACACCTGGGGCCTGGTGATCCATTGCAGAAATGTCAGCCAATGCTGGAGCTGGTGCTGGGCTGGTTTCTCAGCTCCTTACTGTAGGCCCTTCCACTTGGGAGACGCGGTCTCTCCTTGTGATATACTGCTGGCACAGCATGCTCTGTGAGGGTGCCTTTCCTTTGGAATGTACTTCCTATCCATCCATCCAGGTGTTTGTATGGACCTCATTACCAGCGGATCGGAGTTTCTCCATTCCCTGATCCAAAATATTCTGAAGCTGTTGACCTTCACGGCTTGCTGCAAGGCTCATCTTTTTAGGAGGACTGCTGATGAAACAAATGTTATTGGGGTGACGTATAGAGAAAAGTGGGGAATTTGGTTTAATTTGAGGGGGTTCCTGGTTCTTTCATATTAGTATATGTTACAGGGTTGTGGTTTGTTTTATTGTATATTTAAACATTTATGAGAGGCACCTAGAATTTCCAAATAGTATCTCTTGTTACTTTATAAATCTAAATCAATAAATAAATATGTCCTTCTCAGATTTCAGCCAGCTAGGGAGACCCACCCTGTACAAATGTCACCGCTTTCCACGTGACTGTTCACCAGTGATACCTCTGCTGTATATCTTGGACTCCAACCCAGAGGAGTGGATGAGGCTAAATGGCCAACTGAGGAGCTCTGCAATTGTCACCCAAGAGATCCTGTCCCTTCAGGAAATCCACAGAGCTCTGCAGGCATGAGGGGGTAGAGCTCTGGCCCAGCTCAGCGTCAGAGATGGGTGGCCAGGATTGGGCCCTAACATTACAGCTGACTGGTCACCAGACACAGTCAGTTGTGCTCACAAGGCTGACAAAAAGTGCCTTGAAACCTTGAGAATTTTATGGGGTTTTCCATTTGGTTTTCTTGGTTGAGTTTAATACCTAATAAAGTTGAACCCATTTTAAATGGTTATTTCCATCAATCAATCAATCACATCCCTGTTAATAAGCTGTGTGTCGACTTTCATCCTAATGGGGTATGGAACGATAGACATTTAGCCCCCAGAACACAAGGCTCAGTTAGAAACAGACACACCAGTCAATTAACTATGGAAGGGCACCACTATAATTAGCAGAATCAGCCTCATTCATCCCGCCACTTGAATTATTCTGCCTCCTAGTAGGAGTCGTCTTAGGTCTGTGTCAGCTTCCAAAAAGAAAACGAATGCAATGGCTGTGGGCCAGCAATGCCGGGTCAAGGAGGTCGAGGGCTGTGCCTGTCAAACCACTCTCTGAAACTAGCCCCCATAAGCTGAGCATTATGCACACCACCAGGCAAGGCTCTGTGCATAAATGAACCATGATTAACCATGAATGTCCTCTTTATTTTCTCATTCATAAAACCTTCACAAACCGATAGCCAAAGAAAAGTCTGCCTTTTCCAGACTGTGATGGGGTGTCTTCCCTACACTGGTGGAGAAAGGGTTAAAAGCAACCTTGGGGAGGCTGTGCAGCAGACAGCCAATCGGAGAGGGGCTGCAATGAACAGCCAATAAGGGCAGAGCAGGCCCATATATAAAGAGAGCTGCAGGGCAGTTCCCTCTTGGGAGCCCAGGGAGAAAGGATTCAGTCCCTGAAGGGCCCCCTGGACAGAGCAGTGCTGAGTGGGGAACGAGAGGGCGCTCCAGCCTGACTGGCTGAAAGACTGAAGCCCTGATATGGGGCAGAGAAGGTGCTAGGGCTACAGGGAAGTGGCCCAGGGAAATGGACAGCAGGAGTTGAAGGAGATGTAGCACATGGCTGCTGCCTAGAGGGTCCCTGGGTCGGGACCTGGAGTAGTGGGTGAACCCGGGTTTCCCCCTCCCTCGCCCCCATTTGCCACTGAGGGGAGTGGCCAGTGAAGGGCTGCAGTTTGCCACTGAGGCAAGTGGCTAGAACCTTGGGCTGCAGTCGGCCTGTTCCCCTGGAATGGCTATGTCCTAAAGAGGACGCTGCGATCTTGGAGGTGATGCAGGTCCGGAGCAGAAATGATAGCGGCAAGACACCACCGGATGAAGGCACCCTGCGAAAAGACTGAGTTAATTCCCAGAACAAACAGCAGGAGGCGCCACAGTGGTGAATCTGACCCCATTACACAGACCCATCAGGACTGGGTGGCCACAACATACAGGCACCTGGATGAGCAAGCAACAAAGTGACTGGAAGTTAAGGGTGCAAGATGATGATCTATGGGGCACACATCCAGCTGGTAGGTTTTCTTTTTAATGCATAGCACATGAGGCAGCCACAGGGCCATAGTTTCCAAAGAAGCTCCATACTCATCAGTGGGTCTAGAGGCATCAGAGCAAGTGTCTGGATTCTCCCAAGAGCTCAGCATGTTGTGTGCTCTTTTGAAAACCTGACCCCAGCTGGGGGTGCGGAGCACTCAAAAGTCTCGTCCCAAGCTCTTTAGTTTAGACAATCTAGCCCATAGTGAATGGAGATGAAAAGGTCTGTGGTTGATGTGGTTGAATGTCGCTGCTTGGATTTGTAGGACTTTTTTTTTTTTTTTTAAACACCTTTCAAGTGATTTTAGTGTTGAGAGGTGTCAGGTTCACTGACCTGAGACTGGAGTCCTCTGCTTATTCCCAGAGCAGATACAGTAGAGGCAAAAGTGGTATGAGGTTCCTCACGTTGCCTGCCAACAGCCCCAGTCATGACCTGCAGGGAACATCTCTAGATGAGAGCATAATTATTTCATTATCCTCTTCCCTGTATCTACTGTACCAAGGAGAATGTCCAATTTCATGATTGTTTAGACACTTAACCACTCGGAGGAACAGGTCTGGAAACAGCAAAACTCCTAAAGGATGTCAGCAGGGACATGTGTGACTTCAAAGTGACCATGGAATTCTACTCTGAAAAGTGGAAAATGATGCAATGGAGATCCTTATTTATTGTCTCCGATTCCCAATTTCACCCACTTTTACAAGTTAAAAGCTAGATTTTTCCAACTGCAGTTTCAACCTGGGCTCTGACCATCAAGCTGGGGGTTTTTTTTTCCTCCTTCTCACTAACGGGTGGTAATGTGGAACAGTTTTTGCAGGCCATATTCTGTCCCCAGTTGCACCTGGGTAACCTCCCCCCTTCTGCTCCCACTCTTGCCTTGGTAACACCTCTTTTAAAGTCATGCCACTCGTGATGGGTTCGATCACAGAAACCCCCTTGGGACTGTCACCTGATGTGCTGAGACTACCTCTGAGCCCATTTTCTCTGCCAGTTTGGGCCTCCAGAACCCTGCCTTGTCGAGCCAGACATGCCAGTCTGCTCCAACACAGACCCAGGGTCTGAACCACGTGCCCAAAAGCTGCAGAGTTAACTGAAAACTGCTTAAAAGAAGTGCTCCTGTCTCCAGGACCCAGACACCCAGCTTCCAATGGGATCCAAACCCCAAATGAATCCATTTCACTCTGTATAAAGCTTATACAGGGTAAACTCATAAATCGTCTGCCCTCTATAACACTGATAGAAAGATATGCACAGCTGTTTGCTCTCCCTGGTATCACTTACTTACTCTGGGTTAATTAATAAGCAAAAGTGATTTTATTAAGTATAAAAAGTAGGATTTAAATGGTTCCAAGTAATAGACAGAACAAAGTAAATTACCAAGCAAAATAAAACAAAATCCGCAAGTCTGAGCCTAATACATTAAGAAACTGATTACAGATAACATCTCACCCTCAGAGATGTTCCAATAAGCTTCTTTCACAGACTGGACTTCTTCCTAGTCTGGGCCCAATCCTTTCCCCGGATACAGTTCTTGTTAGCTCCAGCTCAGGTGGGTAACTAGGGGATTTCTCTTTGTTCTGTTCCACCCCCTTATATAACTTTGGCACAAGGCAGGAATCTTTTGTGTCTCTGGGTCCCCACCCCTCCTTCTAAATGGAAAAGCACCAGGTTTAAGATGGATTCCAGTACGAGGTGACATGCTCACATGTCCTGTGAGACCCCAAGCCTTCATTCCTCCCAGCCTGACTCACAGGCCTAGTTAATGGGAGCCATTAAGATTCCAAACCACCATTAATGGCTCGCACTTTGCATAATTACAATAGGACCTCAGAGTTATATTTCATATTTCTAGTTTCAGAGTCTAGAATGATACATTTATACAAATAGGATGATCACACTCAGTAGATTATAAGCTTTGTAATGATACCTTACAAGAGACCTTTTGCATGAAGCATATTCCAGTTACATTATATTCCTACTCATTAGCATATTTTCATAAAATCATATGGAGTGCAATGTCAGACCACTCATAGCCAAAAACCTGCAAGTGATTCCTGCAGGCGGATCCCTACACTTGTGTGGAGTTCCAATAAAGCTAATGGGAGTCATTTTGCAGGATCAGGGCCTGGTTTGAAAATGTGCTTACATTGTTAAGATAAACCCCACAATCTATGCATGTAAAAACATAGCCATAAATCAGACACTCAGGAGAAAGGAAGGGGGAGGGAGGAGTTTAATAGGGGTTTTCCTCCAACCCACAGTACCTCATTACTCTTCTTTGTCAGGTAGGAAAAACCAGCATTACGTATTAAACCATTTGTAGTTTGTTTTACAAAACCCAAAGGCCCTAATTCAGCACTGTGTTAATCCAGCTTCTCCCGATGTAATACCACTAATGTCAATGGAGTCAGGACTCTGTAAAATTGGAGTAATGCAGTGGTGAATCGGGTCCAAAATACACTCCAGCAGAACCCTGATAAAACAGATAACCATATTGCACCAAAATGTTGTTACATTCAGGGGAAAAAAGATGTAGTTTCCGTTCTTTTAAAGAAATCAGTTTTCTATTGTACCTTTTAGTTCACAGGAACTTTGTTATTTTAAAAAGTGTATCCCTCTCTCAGGCATTCTTTAATAAAACTGAATTGCACACTGAACAGGTTTAATTGCTTTGGGTCCGCCGCACACAAAATGTGTTGTTTGGACAGGTCTACACCATTCTTTCTTCTGCATAATAAGCCTTTCACCTATGCTTCTCCCCCAGTACTTCCAAATAGCATTGAACGTGGATAAACATTTGGTATCACAGATGTGGTGGTTTTGTAAATAGCACAGTAATCATTTCTTGTTAGCTCTGAAAACAAAAGGTAGCCTTGCTGGAATATACAAAACAGATTTAAGCCCACAGGTGCAAACAGCCATGACTGGGTTACATGCTCTCTTTTGCTGATTTAGCTGGAAAAGGACAGGAACGGATATCCTTTTCCTTTCCCATTTCTGTCAGGGGCAATGTCCTTTTCACTGCTGCCCTGATCACTGAATTGCTGACGTTTTTACAGCAGCATGTCATGCACACTATGCGTAAGACATCAAATACTACATGCGCCTGCTTGAGCCAAATGGACACCAAGTTATATGCCTCTTCCATCATTATTACACAATAAGCCATGTCCCTCTAAGACATTCAGTAACTCGTAAATTCAGTGGGTCGGATTCTGATCTCACTTACACTGGTGTGAATCAGGAATAACTCCAGTGAAGTCAGTGGAATTATTGGCTTGAAACAGAAGTGAGAGAAGACTTACATCCAAATAGTCTATTCTCCCCCTCGGTGCATTTTCATGACACCTGCTAACAGGGACATGGAGTGATAATGAAAAAAACCAGCCCACGAGGGACCAAAGTCAGTTGTAGTGGACGGCCCTCAGCCCTTCCAGGAAGCACTCAGAACCCCACAGGATCAGACACTAAGTCAGTGCACTGGGAAGGAAAGCATGTGTCATTCATTGGATCCGTGGAAGAGAGGGATGCCACTGAAATTAGTGATGCGCTCCAAAAGCAAAGGCACCTAAGCAATGTTAACTGCATTAATAAATAGGGGCTGTGGAGCCTGGGTTCCTCACATAAGAGCCTCTGCAACACAGACTTGAAACTGATGGGAGTGAAGTAAGGCAGAAAAGACCAAAATTCTGCTTTCAGAAGCATGCAGCTGCCCCCCACCCCCAGCCACCGGCGAGATTTGGCCTGAGAGCACAGCGGTAGAAAAGCTAGCTTAGAGCCTCTGCTCTTCAGTAATATGGTGTAGAATGAGGAGTGTAGAATTTAGAATATGATTTGGCGGGGGGCAGGAGGGGAGAGGCTCAGCATGCAAGTCCCTGCATTGTGCTGAAAATATCAACTGAGAACTGATCTGAAAGTGCCAATTTCTATACATCATTCTGATTTTAAAAGAGAACTGCTAACTACTTCTATATTTGTTGTTCTGGTGCACATAGTCCTAGATATGCTACAAAATACAGCTACTTGCTATTAGTCTTCTTAGTAAATAGGTTCGTTTCTCCCTCCTCACCTCCATGCCCCCAATATAGGAAAGGCCAATATTTTAGCCATCTGGATTTCCTCAAAAATAAATATATTAAAAAGAGAATGGCAATCACATAGCCAAAGGCCAAAGCTGTCAAAAGTAGATTGAAGAATTTAGTTCCCAAATCCACGTATAGGCTACTAATCTGTGCCTGATTCCACCACTCTTCTCCACTGACTTCATGGAGTAATGTACTGCCCACCAGAGCAAGAGTGACCGAGTCTGGCCCTCAGTACTGAAATCAAGGGAACTGGGGGAAAAACACCAAAACAAATCAAACCCTTTAATCAGGTGCCTACTCTTCATTTAGGTGCCCAACGTTAGGCAACCTTTTGTGAAAATGTTAGTCTTGTTGTTTTTATATATGTAGCAACAACCCAAAGGATCTCTCCCGTGCTCAGCTCACAATTTTCTTCCATATAAAATATTTTTGGGCCTGCAGTTGCAATGCCAGAATGCTACACTCACACGTTAGAGGAAACTACACTGCAATAAAAGACCCACGGCTGGCCCGGGTCAGCTAGCCCGGGCTCATGGGGCTTGGGCTTTAGTGCTATAACATGGCAGTGAGGCGATCAGGCTCGGGCTGGAGACCGGGCTCTGAGATCCAGCAAAGGGCGAGGGTCCCAGAGCCTGGGCTCCAGCTCAAGCATGAATGTCTACACTTCAATTTTATAGTCCTGCTGCAGCTCACGACCTAGCCGGAGTCAGCTGACCAGGGCCAGCTGTGACTGCCCTGAGTTTTTTACAGCAGCGTAGATGTTCCCTATGTTTCCTTTAGCAGCCACAAAGGGAACTGGTTATCACACTTGTTGGAAGTATTAACAAGCCCAGGATAAAATGGGCATGGAGACCGAAGTACCTTCTCATCTCTCCCAAGATGGTCCCCCCAGGCCACGACTTGCAGAATGGTGACGGAAAGCTTACACTTCTGCTACGCCGCTCTGTGGATAGAGGACTTCAGTATTCCAGGGCTGATAATCTGATGCCTTTCACTAGTAATAATCCAGCAAGGCCCTTACACCTGGGGGCTTGGTGTGATGTATGGGCTCAGGTGGTTTGCTGGAGCAGGGCCATGGTCTCCTAAACAATTTTGGATGGAAAAAACAGCTTCAAATTCTTTTCTATAGCATTATACAAAGAACCTTTTCCCATAAGCACTCCTTCTGAAACATGGTCAAAAGACAGACATGGTAAATATCTAATCTAGGAGCTGTGCAGGTCTTTCACTTATCTAAGGGTATTTTGCATCTACTTTCCTTTGTTTATGGTACACTCTGAAGCTCCAAGAGCAGTCCCACTTCCTTGAAGAATAAAGGAGGCTCACCAACATCCTGTTGTTAGCAAGAGCAACACACTCCACAGACGTGGATGTAAAACTAATTATAAACACTGTATTAGAGGCATTAGCCTATGATGTCATCAAAGAGTGCAGGCGGAGTTGTTTTATGGGACAGTGTACTATATATACTTCGTGTGTAACTCAAACCCTATTGATCATTCACTGAAATTTAAGACATGCTAAATGCATCAGATGCTTGAGGCCACCTTGCTAACCCCAAGCTTTCAAAACTCATGAATCAGCCCCCCCCCCACCCCCACCCCCTCAATCATAGGTTTGGCTTAAAAATCAGGAGAGTTCTAAAAACGGTAAGTGCGGTATCCTTTGTTTATGTGCCTTCTAGTGTCTGAGTCTGGATGGTTCGTGGTTTTAGGCCTCTGTGCAACCAGCAGAGTTGAAAATGTTCACTAAAAAAATAGCTGAAATTCACACACACTCATGAGGGCAGGAGCTGGCGCTTTAAGAAAAACATCAAATGTTGTGAGAGTTGAAATCAAATCAGACCATTGGCAAAACTACTCAGGAAGCTAATAAAATGGATCCTTCCACCTCTAAGATACTAGTTAAAAAGCAGCCCAGGTCAGTAGATACCCAAGTCATTTTATTAGGTAATCTGTTCAGTGGGAAATGTAGAAAAAGTTAGTAGTCTGTCCAATTCCCAGTGGACAGGTAGGCATATAACAAAAATCACTGCCAAAACTGGCATACTTGTTGGTAATCTCAGCAGTCTAGAGAAACCAAAGACTGAATTGGTATCAGAAATGAACTGATCCCTTGAGTCTGCCTCTGGAACAGAGTTGAGGCACTGGGCCAGAAGCTCTCTACGACTTACTTGTTCTGTGACTAGGGGATTTGAGTTTCTAGAGATCTTAGGCCTTGTTTCAGTATATCACTTAAGTGTGTATTTGACTGTAAGCATAACTGTAGTCCTTTTGACTTCAATACAACTACTCATATGCTTGGAAGTTAGTCATGTTCTTGAGTACTTTTCTGAATTGGAACTCTAATCTGGTACTTTTTCTACTTAAACAAGGATAATATAAAAGACTGGGCTCCATTGCCAGATTCTCACACAAACTCCAGTGACATTCCTAATTTTGCACTAGTGCAAGTTTTTACAAAATTGGAGAAATACCAGTTTTGGGAAACAACCCAACTCCCTCTCTACACAAGGCTCCCCACCACTTCTCTCCCCCCTTGTTGACTACACATGAAAATGAATAGTGGTCTTGATTGGGAGGCAATGTGCCCTAGTGGATAGCACACTGCTCTGGGACTCAGGAGTTCTGGATTTGAATCCTGACACTGGGTGACCTTGGGCAAGTCATTTCACTTCTCTGTTCCTCAGTTTCCCCACTGGTCACCTTTGCAGTGTTTTGAGATCTAGCGATGGTAAGCACTATATCATTATATTATTATTTCTAATTGCGATAAAGTATTCAGGACAAATAAGTTAACCGCTAAGGTTTATTTTTCAAAGTTTTCTTCCTATAAAGACTTCAAATGCTTTAAGTATTTGAATAACTTGGAACCATGGGAAACTGATCGAGGATGAGCTGCCAATATGGGGACTCTCATAAAAATTTCATCCCCCTTCCCCTTAGCCTGTGAGAGATTCTGGTATCTTTACTCATGCAGAGTAGCACTTGGCGCCACAAACGGTCCCATTGACCTAAGGGACCAGTTGCAATCTGGTCCCCTACAATGAGCCCCCAGTACCAGGGGTGTTGGTGTGCTTCCACAGAAGGCCTACAGACAAGGGAATCTACTCCTTTGTTTTCCCATTTTAAAAATATCACCCTTTCCCCATAACCCTAACCAAAGAAGGTAAAAAAAATAAAAAATGGATTAATCCTGCCTTCCTGGAAATGTTTGTATTGAATCCAGAAGGATATGCTGGATACATGCAAAGCTTAGCATATTCATTTTGTATCCTTTGAAGTGGGATAAAGATTTTGGTAAGGCAGCTGCCACTTAGTGAAACTTGGTCCATTCCAATGGAAAAACATTTGCTCTTCAAAAGTAACTTTGCAACCCCCGGGATAAGTCCTCTCTGGCAGGGAAGATACAACAGTCTCCAGTGAGAGTGGTGACTGTCAGAGACAGAGATCATGCCAAGTTTCTTTCCCTTTGGGTGGTAACATTTTAAACAAAGGAGGCCTGGGAACCTCCAACTGCTCCCTGCAGCAAACCTCTGTAAGCTAATGATGACCTTAGAAGAGCTCTGCCTTGTAATCTGAGGCAGAGGAACAATAAAAGGTTCCACACAAAAGTAGACCCTATGTATTTCAGGATAACCCCAAGTAAGGAGTTTCAGGTAATGAATGAGGGGTAGGTAATGAACCTACTGATCAAAGGCTCAAATGCATCTCCAATGTCCTCAATGTAAATTAATGTATTAAGTGACATGTACTGCATAAATTTGTTTGTTTAAAGAGGAATTGGGGCAGTTTCAACTGGCTTAGTAATTAGCATTTGTACAGCTCTTTGGAAATGGAAACACTATATAAATGACTGCATGGAAAATGCATCCCTGGGACTTTAAAACATGTCCTTATGTCTGCTAATGTGTGACGACTGACATTTATGTTTTAATTCATGCATTGATTTTTAAGTGGCTTTCGAATTGTGAGCTGCTCGGATCATTCAACTAGCTGAATATTCCAAGGCCAATTTTATTAAAAGAGATATTACAGATCACTGCTCATTCCACGGTTATTGCTAAAAAAAGGAAGCATCTTTAATTATTCGATAACGCTTCAAGGCTTGTAGCACGAACATGTAAGGCACTCATGCATGCTTGTTAGCACTGGCACCCAGCAATAGCACGTGTCAGAATATTTCGATTTTTACACATATCAACTACATTAAAAGATGCTGAGGTTGCAAAGTCAAGAATTCAGCAGCAGGGAAATGCCAGAATTAAGGCTGGCTGTGAACCCAGCATGAGAAATTTCAGTCTGAATGGTTAGAGTTTGGCAAAGCTATAAGCAACTGGAAACAGTATTTTATAGTGCAAGTGCAGGGTTAGGCAAACTATGGCCTGCGAGCCAGATTCGGCCCGTTAGCCATTTTAATCCAGCCCTCAAGCTCCCGCTGGGGAGCAGGGTCTTACTGGGGCTTGCCCTGCTCCAGCCGGGGAGCAGGGTCGGGAGACGCTCCGCACAGCTCCCGGAAACAGCGGCATGTCCCCCCTCCCAGCTCCTATGTTTAGAGGTAGCCAGGGGGCTCCACACACTGCCCCCACCCCAAGCACCGCTTGAGGTAAGTGCCGCTCAGAGCCTGCACCCCTGAGCCAACCCCCCACACACACACCTCCTGCCCCAGTTCTGATCCCCCTCCAAACCCCTCGGTCCCAGCCCAGAGCACCCTCCTGTACCCCAAGCCCTGCATCCCCATCCCTACCCCAGCCCGGAGCACCCTCCTGCACCCTGAACTCCTCATTTTTGGCTCCACCCTGAAGCCTGCACCCCCAGCCAGAGCCCTCACCCCCTCCTACACCCCAATCCCAATTTTATGAGCATTCATGGCCCGCCATACAATTTCTATAGCCAGATGTGGCCCAGAATACGGTAGGTGCTCTACAACCATACGAAGGCATCGTCTCCACCCCAAATGCTGCAGAATGAAGGTCACAGTGGAGAGCACAGCAGATAGATGGTTCTACACTTACTTTTTCTATTTCATTTTCAGTGTCAAATTTTAGAGCTTTTAAATGCAATGCAAGAGAGAGACAGACTAGTAATATTGCCTAGTGTAAAGCATGCTGCATGCAGGCACTACGCAACATTCCCTTCGCAGCTCGCAGACTTAACACTGCAATATCTGCAAAGAGACCGCCGCTGCCAACTGCATCGAATTGTGCCACACTTCCAGGAGGTGGTGTAAAAATAATCTAATCATATTCATTAATGAGACCATCACACTTATTGCCTTTTGTAGCTTGAAGCACAGTTTGAACCCAACACTTTGAACCAAGATGAAGGCTAATGCTTAAGTAACTGCATTTGCCCGAGCCTCCCTCCACTTTCTGATTCTTGACTTGGCAAGATGATCTTGGAATAGAATTACCCTGAAATATTCCTTGAACTTCTACCCTGAGGGATTAGCTTGAAGGAATAAAAGACAGAGAGTGTTTTCCATATCAAGTTAAGGAAACACACAGAGCCAGATTCTCAAATGGTGACAGTCAGCGTGACTTCACTGGAATCAATGGTGTCACTCCAATTTACACTGGCTGAGGATAGGACCCATAGTTAAGTTTTTAATTACAAAGAACTTTAACTACTGAACAGTTCCAAAAGACTTTAAAATCTTTATTTTAAAAATCCTTTTGCACTCACTGCATAGTATTCTGGGTTCTGTGGCCATCCACCTATTGTCATAGGACCATGGCAATTAAGCAGGCCCCCTAGTGCTACCAGTAGTGGCCTGCTAATCAAAGGCTTTATGCTTCCTGCACGTGTGCAGCTTGGCTGAAGTTTTCTGCAAGGAAGAGCAGGTCCAAGTCATGAAAGTAGGCATGTTTTCTGCCAAGCAGCGCTCAGAAATTCATTCTCTACACTTCAGGACATACAGTTCGGACACCCTAATGGAGGGCCACTCCGGCAACTTGCCAGGAGCCTGAAGATGACACCTAATTTGCAAAAAACGCAGCATATTGCTGCTACCATGCTCTTCGAATTGGAGGTGGCAGCCTGGAAGCCATAGATCCACGCATGCTATGATTTGCATTGAGCTGGGTGGCCATCTCTGGGATCAATATGTTCTTTGACCTGCAACCTCCATTGGTCAACCTCACGTCTCTATAATGAAGACAAGGACAGCTGAGTGCCAAACAGTAGAATCCTGGAACCACAATTTGTCCACTCCTTGGATAAAAGTGTCCATCATAGCAAAGTTGACATTACGTCTTGATTAAATTATTAGATCGAATAATTAGTTTCTGCCCCCCAGGAGACACTGAAAATGTTAAAAAGAGGCTGAGTTGACCCTTGTCTTTGAGGAAGCCATCTCTTCCTGTCCTTGAGGAGCTCTCATTTTTCCACTTCATTTTCTGAGTCGACAGATGCTGTGCTTGTCTGGGGGGATAATTAATCAATTTGAAACTGTAATAGCTTCAAGTTCCTCAGAAGTGGCAAAACTGGTTTGGGACCTAGAATTATAGGGAGCCAGCTATCCCTGTAATTAGCTTTAGGTAAAGGTCCCCTTAATCGGAAAATAAATATCAAAACTACCAAGTGTTTACCAATGACTAGCACAGTGGTTACTGCCTTATCTGTTTCGCTTCTCAGACATGCCTTATGTCAGCAATGCAAGCTCCTGGCCCGAGCAGGACATGAGGCAGTACAAAGATGTGTTTTCGCAAAGAGACTCTCCTTTGTTCTCCTAAAGAAAGACCTGTAAGGTTTGCATGATGCATTAACTCAGAGTCAATTATTCCCAAGTGGAAAATTGCATTAATTCTCTGCAATCACAGTCAGGCACCAGAGACAGACATTAGCAACATAACTGTGCCACAAAGCCTGGGGCATCTACAGACCTTACACAAAAATGATTTCCTTTGGAATCTCTGAAAGGGCCAGATGTGCCTCTTAGCTAAAAGCTGCCTTGGACTGGCATCTAGTGTTTGTGATTGCCTTATTGCCTTCCACATAGGATTGGATGGGGGAGCAGAATATTAACATGGACTAAATAGCAATACATGGGAGGCGTGGGGGTGGGTTTGATGTGCTTGGTCGGACTTGGTTTGCTTGCTGTGGACTTTGCCATGGTCTGCGTCTTCTTGTTGAGGGCTTGGATCTGGAAGGGCCGTAGGTTTAACAGTTCCATTAAGCCATGAGCGTGAGGGAGGGGGCGTCCAAAGCTCAGGAGGCTTGGGAGAGCGGTTCTCCAGTGAGGGTGACTGTGACCACTGTAAGCAAGGACCAGGAGAACTGTGGACCCAGCTCAGACTCATCAGGGAGAATGTTGCTTGTGTTGCTCAACAGTGACTCCTCCAGCTAATTATGAAGCAGCAATCACCAACTTCAACCAGCAAGAGGGTGGCCATTGGGTGAGACCTTAAATGTAAGGAAGCGTACAGGTTTTCTACTCTTAAAATGCATTGGACAATCCTGATTTTAATGGTTCCATGTCATTCACTTATCTCTCTGCACCCATGAGGCCTCCTCTGCCATCAGGGTTTCTGCTAAGGGTTTGAGAGTTTACTTTACATGAGCCCTGCTGGTGGGTGCTGCTATGGGAAAGTGGAATTAGTGCATTCCCTGGCCAGCCCCAGCCATTTTCACATCTCTACTGAGAGCCTACACCGATGGATTAAGAGGTACTGTCATAAATCCAGCTTTGGCTAAAAAACAAACTAAACTAAATGTGCTACAACAGCAATAAAAGCATTTAATGGATCTGGAAAACCACACTGTAAAAAGTATTTAGGTGATGTAATCTGATGGGTTTTTCATCATCATGTTTCTCACACAATCAAAAATTCAAGTGTCAGCTTTTCATTTAGCTGTTTAAGATTTAAGAATTTAAATGCTAAAAAAAATGGTTTGTTGTTTGTCTGCTCCCTCCCATCCATCAGTTACGGTTTGCAATTGAGTAATTAAATGCCAAAACTTTATTTCTTTACAAGAACAGCTGTTCCATTTTTCCTGGAAAAAAATTCTAGTTTTCATTAGAGCTTCCCTTAGGGACCAGGAATTTTCTTGAGCCATCACTGACTCACTGCCTGTAACAGCCACATTATTCTGTCATAAAGCTGAAAATGGAGAGAATGCCTCCAGTTGTCTAATCGAATGAAAAATAGATAGGTCAAATCATCCAATTTTATCTCCTTTTAAAGTCACTTCAAAAATATTACCCAATCATGTCCCGAACATGACATTCTCAGATAAAAAGATAGATGCCTGACATGAAATTGCTACAATATGAACATCCACTCAGAGTCATCTGCAAGCTATAGAGAGATATCCGGTGCGAATATGAAAGCACAAGAAAAATTAACAAGCAAAATTAAAATAGTTTAAAAAATTGCAATGGGCCCTTTTGCTTTAATTGTCAATAAATAATTTAGTGCAACTCCCAAGTTCCTTGTCCTATGAAAACCAGTCAAATGACTACTGTTTCAGTGGTATGAGACTCAGAGGGGAGATGGGAGACATGCAGTGAGATTTAACCCTAGGAATATGGTCATCTTCCAGCAGGCTGCAAGCAAGATGAAGGTTCAGGAGGGAGGGTGTTTTCTCCTTCCTGTACCCCTCATATATACAAGTGTATAAACATATTTTAAAACACAAACTGCACCATAGACTGTATACACCATCTAAAGGTCCAGTATGAAGATCATGGTTGACAGCTCTGCTCCCCTGGCACAGAGGAACTCTCAACAATACGAGTAAAGCTTGTCTGTGCGAGAAAGAGAGAGGTTCCCAAGGGGGCTGATCCAAAACTGTGGAATGGACTCCCCAGGAACTAAGGTCGATCACAAACCTTACCATTTTCTGCTCCGTGGGCAAGACACGTTTTTTGACCATGTCATCTGTAAGATAAACCCATAGCAACAGGTATATTTATAAAAAACAAAGAATACCAAAAGACACTCCATTGTACACACTTCTCCCCTTGGGAAGGGGACAAGAGAACAAGCAACACATGATCAATGTTAGTCACATTGCTTAACCTGCTCCTGGAAGGTGCTTAGAGGCTCTGCTGCTAAGCACAGAGCGTGGACTAGGGATACACATATTGTACAGCACAGAGAGAGGAGCATGCTACATAGTATGAGTGGGATGTGTAATCATAGAATATCAGGGTTGGAAGGGACCTCAGGAGGTCATCTAGTCCAACCCCCTGCTCAAAGTAGGACCAATCCCCAGACAGATTTTTACCCCAGTTCCATAAATGGTCCCCTCAAGGATTGAGCTCACAACCCTGGGTTTAGCAGACCAATGCTCAAACCACTGAGCTATCCCTCCTCCCTATTAGCTACCCTTTATGTTCAGGAGTACGTGGCTCAGGATTCATAACACAGTGAACTACACAATACCCATGTAACTTGGACTAAAGAACATGTGGCTTGCAAACAAATGCCCACACCAGAGCTCTTGCCCTCATGAACACAGGGCCGGCTCCAGGGTTTTGGCCGCCCCAAGTAACCAAACCAAACCAAACAAAACCCGCCACGATAGCGGGAGTGAGGGACCGTCCGCCGAATTGCCGCCGAATAGCTGGACGTGCCGCCCCTCTCCGGAGCGGCCGCCCCAAGCACCTGCTTGCCAGGCTGGTGCCTGGAGCCGGCCCTGCATGAACATAAACAACACTGGCTCACAAAGTAAAGAGAAGAATCTCATTACTTTCCATAGACTGATCATATGCACTGGGGAAAGGTGGTTAACTCTGGATGGGTACACTCTTTGAAGCCATTGTTATTTGCTGCATAGCCAAGTACAGCAAGCTTCATTCTGGCAGGCCACAGTCCCATGTACACTCAAAATCACAACTCAGCAGATGCTGCTACAGCCACGGGGGAACCATTACATGTAATGACAACACTCTGGTGTGCGCATAGGTGCCCTTTGATGCTTTCCTGCTTATCGGGCCCATTGTTTTCTGCCATTTCATCGTTTTCCAGATGCTTTTCTTAATCTGTGTCTAATTATTCGACAAAACTGATAAACAGAAACAGGTGGGAAAAATTCCTAGGATGTAGACACCAGGGGTGAAATCCTGGTCCCTGGCCATTGACTTCAATGGGGCCATGATTTCTCCTCACAAGTAACCAAAGAGATCAGTAATTCCTCCTTCAGACAAAAGATGGTCTTGAGGAAGGTACTAATGCTCTATTTGCACTAATCACTGTGTCAAAATGGCTGGTCCATTCTTTGCGGACATTTCTGAAGGACCCTTCCACTTGGAAGGTTTCACACAGAAGAGGGTGACTTCTGCCTGCTAAAAAATAAGCTTCTTTTCTGTTCCTCTTCCTTCTGATTTTCTTAAAGACCTTTTCTACTGCAGCTACTCTCATCCCTTGGTTTCCCTTCCCCGTTTTCTATCCCTTGATTGGTTTTGCCTCTTGGGAAAAACTCAGGCACGCAAAGCTGTAGATCCCCTTTAGAAGGGGGTTATCTAAAAATAAGATTAAACAAGGCAAGTTTATGAGTGTCCCAGTTTCCTCATCAATACACAGGAAAACATATCATGGGGTCCTGGTCTGTGACTAGGCTCCTGAGTGCTACAGTAACAATCAATCAATCAACAATAATAAAAAAAACATGGCAGCCCTTTTGCCTCCTTTGATCTTACTCTAATAAACCAATCCCTTTCTGCTCCACCTTTGCCACTCCCCCTCCCCCGCCTCTTAGTTCCTCCAAGTGCTTCAGCACTTTGCAGGATCTGGGCCTAAACGGCAAAATCATGAAGGACTCAACCACTCCCCATTAAAAAAAAAAAACAATGGGGTGGGGCAGGAATCAGCAGGGGCTATAAAAATGTGCATTCTAAGTATTCATGAAAAAAGAAAGCAGCTGGGAATGTTTGACAACAGCAGAACTTCTTGAGACAAGCCAGCTCCATGGGTGTTGAACCATCAATGTAAATACTCTACACAGATGATGATGATTATTTAATCAAAAACATGTTGTGGATGTAGGTTTGTTTTTAAGAAAAGCTGTAGCTCTGTGGAGATTCTTGTGGCTGGTTGATGGTGGCCCAGACTCTGCACAGAAACCTGCAGCGTATTTCCCCAACACGGCTGGTAATCAGAGTAAAACGTCAGCTCCACCTGCTGCTGACTGAAACAGGGCCGGCGCCAGCAAAGGGGGGGGCGGGGGAGAAAGGAAAAACCCAATTGAGTTGCCGCCAAAGCACTGCCGACGAGTGAAGAGAGGGAGTGAAGGACCCGCCGCCGAATTGCCGCCGAAGACCCGGAGGTGCCACCCCAGCAACGTACGGAGTCCGCCCCTTTCTATTGGCCACTCCAGGCACCTGCTTCCTTCGCTGGTGCCTGGAGCCGGCCCTGGACTGAAATAGCAATGGATTGCCCAGTGCTGCCCCGCTGGTGGGACAGGGCTTCATTGAAAAGACAGCTATTTATCCTAAAACTGCCCTCAGGCAGCAGAATTAGGGATCAACTGTTAATGGATGCCCTACGGCTGCTGCCAGCCTGCTAGGATGGTGTTGCAGTGGGCATGTTCTGTCTGCCAGAGGAGTTATACCACCGTTCGATGTAACCGTTGCCTTTACATACATGTTTGTGAAGAGGGACTCTGCTGCTCTTTGGTGAACCGAGAGGAGGTATGGGTTAGGACAGACACCCCTCAGCAAATTGCAAATGGGAAGAAAAAATATCCATGCTGCCTAATGATTTTGTATTGTGGCTGGAGCCCAGCAACATGGACTGCCAGGATCCAGGGATAGAAGCCTACCTACAAACAAATTCCAACGTGTAAATATAGCTTAAGTGCAGCATGTTCTGTTCAGCGGTGACCGTCACATTGGGAGTGCTTCAAATCAGGATTGCTTTGGGGTGGGTACAGAAACACACTCAGCCACCAAAAACCAGATAAAAATAAAAAGGTACCACAAAGTTCGAAGCTTTATTTAAGGAAACGGAGCACTGAACTGGAGGGACATTTACAAGCTTAACAAGAAGCTAGTGGTGTCTCATAGATAATAACCTTTTGCAAACATTTCAACTAGAGATCTGAAAGTGCTTTACAAATGTAGGTAACTGTTTACTGCAAAACTTTACTAGCAAAGTGGCAAAGCTGGTCAAAAAGCCAGGGAGGAGGGCTATGAAATTTTGTACATTTCATCAAAAATACCTCCTCTTCCTCCCCCCACCTTCATAATTTTGAAATGTCTATGTTTGAAAAATCTTAACCAGCATTTATCATCTCTGTTTTACAGATTGGGTGCCCGAGACACAGAAGGTAACATAACTCATCCAAAAAAAGAACAGGAGTACTTGTGGCACCTTAGAGACTAACAAATTTATTAGAGCACAGCAAGTCAGTGCAGAAGCAAATACGGAATTCAGGTCTCTAGATTCCCCAGCCATGTGGCTCACGTCACTTGACTGCAGCTATCCCAACCTACATATGGCTGTGGCAGGATTTGGGCCACCATGTCAGAGGTCCTCCAAGTAGAGGTTTATAGAGCCTCGCTCAGCAGCAGAATTGGACTGCTCCGCCATCTACTGGAATTCTTAGCTCTGACTTCCTAGTTTCAAGGTGATCATAAGTTTTAGGGAAAAAGGTCTCAGACCAACAGAAACTTTGGCATTAGAACCTACTTGGCAATCCTATTTATTTAGTCCTTTTCTCCTTCTATCTATCTCCTTCCACCGTCTCGCCTCTTTTCTTCATGGTGCCTTTGTCCCCTTTGTTGCTGCATTTAATAACTATAACAAAATAACAGAATAATACTATAGAATGGGCCTTAAATTGGCATAAATGGCCTTGAAATCTAAAACTATGACATCTCTTCAGGCCAGGAGAGAGAATGACACATACCAGGTTAGGGAGCCCTATAAGCTCGATGCTTCAATCACAAGATATTGGACTTGGTGCAGCATTGACTGGGTGGAATGCTATGTGGCCTGTGGTATGAAGGAGGTCAAACAAGATGATCACAGGTCCCTTCTGGCCTTAAAATCCATGAATCCTTCCCCCTCATTTTTCTTCAGCAAACACACACCTTCCCTTTGCACACATTTAAAAAGAGCGGGCCAGATTCACTGTCGCCCTGCACTCAGTGTAGTAGTTCACACCAAAGCAAGCGGAGTATAAACCATTACCATTCTCATTTTGCAGGGGGTTACACGCACTGACCACAGGTAGAAAGAGCTGCACAAGGTACAAGGCAATGGAGAATCTGGCCCAATTACTTTGGTCACATTCTTAACCTAATGCAGCCTTTGCTATGGTCTCTGTATGCAGTCTTGTCCCTTCCTGTTCCCAGGCACACTCTCTAAGGTTCTGGATGAACTGACCCCGTTGAGGTCAGGGAAAAGATGCAAGAAAACCATTTACAACCAGCCAGGTGTTTCCCAGAACATCTTTGAAAGAAGGGACCATGTTTGGAGATACCCCTATTTTTCATTTCTCTTGAGGAAAAGATTTTTCTTCGGCTGAAGCTCCTCTACACCAGCATTTTTCATGGTTATTATTTCTGACAGTTTGTTAATCATAATATGCTGCTCTTCTGTTCGCACAAAATGCTTCACACTTGAGCAGGCGGGCTTCTCTCTTTCAGCCCTGAAAAGAGAGAGTCACAATTTTCTCAGCACAACACCCAGAGTCAGAAAGAAAAATAGTGCATCAAATGCTGCCCAGGAAATCGCCATCTTGGGGGACAGATGGGCTGCCTCCCTTTCCTTATGCAATATGTGGCTTGTGTTTTGTCACAGCTTTCCTACTTGCCAAAAAGCAGGATGCTGAGACAAAGTCATGCACGGCTCTGGGAATTTCCCTGATTCCAGCCACTGGAGTCCAGTGCAAATCCCTAGTATAGGAAATTGCCCTATAGGGTAAATAGCACAGGGCAGATTGTAGTTGTGCCTGTCCGTCCTACAGCTCTGCACTGGTATGACTATGCCGGGGTTGGACACCGATTGCTGAAATCAGTGTAAATTCCCAGTGAAGACGAGGCCTCAGAAACTAAAAATCACAGTAGGTTGAATTGCACTCAATTCTGAGAGTAGTGCCCAGCTCAGGTAGCTACGCCAGGCATCGGGCAGAGGCGTAAGTAGCAGGGGGAAGTAATCCTAATCTCCAGGCCCCAGATCAGTGCCACAGAAGTTATTGCAGCCCAATGCCTGGATTAGTCTCTGTAGTTCCTTGCATGCTTCTCCCTGCCCTTATCTGCCCATGCGCTAACGGTTAGAGTCTAACCTCATCTGCTCCATGTATTGACTGAGAGTCGCCGTGAAGCAGTACTCTGCCAACTTTTGACTGGCTTTCACAGTGGTAGCACATGGCCGTGGAGGCTGTGGTAGGATTTGGGCCACCCTGTACATATAGTACAGACTGCACACGATACTGCTACAAAAGAAATTGGAAATCCCCATCTTGGAAATCCTATGTCGCCATTTGGCCTCTGTGATATGAATATAGTGCTCCTAATTCAGTTACCTATGGACAAGTGTCCTTAATATTAAAAAATACACACTACAATTGGTATTAACTGGCACCCTGATGGAAGGCTCAACAGAGAATCTGAAGACTGAATGGGCCTGGAGAGTTAACTAATCTGTTTCCTTCACAGAGGATTCCCTTGTAGGTCAGATTAGAGGCATACTGATGGGATACAGCCTCCTGCTGTCAATGCTTTACTGTTATTGTGGACATCCACAGAGGAATTCAGCATGCAAGGCTGTTGGTCTGACACCTTTGACAAGCATTGAAGATACACACAACTCCCACGCCCCAGAAAAAAATTGTAAAAGGGCTATGTGGCCATGGCATTATTCGTCATTCCAGAGAGGTCCTGACATAGACATGGTATAGCAGTCTCTTAACAGCTGTTCCTTGCCTTCCAAGGGAAGAGGGATCAATTGTAACCCCTTCAAAGGAACATTCAAAGCCTACCCATACCCCCTGCCTGTGTGCTCAAGTGGGATCCTGCAGCAGCCAGATGTTCCCCGTGCTTGGTTAGGGAGAACAGAAATCAATTCTTCAGTCAACAACTCTATTCATTCAAAAATATTTTGTTCAGTATCTTATCATCCCTCCAGGCTCAATGCCCATGTGAACTTTGCTCAGTGAGTAGCAATCAGCCTTGCAAAGAGAAAGAGAAAATGTAGTGTAGGAGTGGTTCTTTTACCTTTCATGATGATGCATATTACACCGCATTGTAAAGTTCCTTTTCATCTCCCCTCTGACCCCCAGGAAGCCTCACTCCCCTCATTTGCCAGACCAGTAGGACAATCAATATCCAGTAGGGAGTCCTCAAAACATATATGATTTCATAGTTTCCACTAAAACAAAATAACCCCAACGTACTAACTCACCCAGGAGCTCTGATTTAAAGTGATATTTTATATATCCTCTGTCGTTACTGATTTAAGGCAATACCTGAAAGCCAGAGAGACAACCAACTAGCCTGTCCAGATTTGTTACAACAGTACAATTTATTTCTTTGGTGCTTAATAACCACAGCTTTCTAGGTGTCCTAGAGAAACACTAAGTTAAAAATACCATTTAAAAATAATACGTAAAATACAGAAAGGTCTGGGCCACAAATAGGGTGACCAGATGTCCCGATTTTATAGGGACAGTCCTGATTTTTGGGTCTTTTTCTTATATAGGCTCCAATTACCCCCACCCCCGTCCCAATTTTTCACACTTGCTGTCTGGTCACCCTAGCCACAAAGTTCAGACCCAGATCCACACTTCCCTAAGTCTTGTGGGCATTTGGATCCAGGGGTGGGTCTGGGATCAGTCTCTAAACCAAATCAGGATGCTGTTCCCAAACCTTTTATGTAAAAACAAACAAAATAAATAAAAAGATTGGGACTGAAAGAAAAACCTGAAAAGTAACTTTTCTTAATTACGTGACCATCTCCCTCCCCTAAAATGATCACTAAGAAATCTCTATGGAAACATCATATGATCGTTTTCCAAACAGCATTGCAGTAAATTCATATAACATACAATCAGCCGACAAAGCACTAGGAACCATACAAGAGATTCCAATAACATGCCTTGAAGCCTATGCAATCCCAGCCTTGATCCCATAGGAGCCATTGACAAAGATCCCATTCACGTCAATCAGACCAGAATTTGGCACTATAGAAACTAGAGAACCAAAGGATCAAGTGGAAGATCTGATAAAGATCGTGACTTAGTGATTTTGCAAAATATTAAGGCAATTAAAAAAAAAGAACCAAATTCTATTTTAAATTTCTCATCCTCATCCACAGTCCAGGAAGGTGAAAATCAGTGAGTCAGACTCAGCCTCCTCTGTGATATACAAGACTGGTATTCAGACTCAAATTCAAAGTTTTGTTCTGTTATCAAGTGATTGGCTCCAGCTACTACAGGAGCTTCTTTCCAAGCCCATGCTGGGCTATGATCCCGAAAAACAACAGAACTGCTAACCACCTGGATGAGACCTGTGAAGCTTACAGGCAACTGGTCCATGACTATGGAATGCACTTCTTCAAGAAACTAGAATAACTGTAAAAAGCAACAGAGGGTCCTGTGGCACCTTTGAGACTAACAGAAGTACTGGGAGCATAAGCTTTCGTGGGTAAGAACCTCACTTCTTCAGATGCAAGGAAGAAGTGAGGTTGCATCTGAAGAAGTGAGGTTCTTACCCACGAAAGCTTATGCTCCCAATACTTCTGTTAGTCTCAAAGGTGCCACGGGACCCTCTGTTGCTTTTTACAGATTCAGACTAACACGGCTACCCCTCTGATACTAGAATAACTGTAAGCTTCATCACCATCAGAGCGAAGCACACTCCTCCTTCATAGCTTTCCCGCAGTAAAAACAAACCAACAAACCCAAAGAAACAAAACACACACCTAACAAAAAGGGAGAGACAAGGAGAACCTTGTATTGCTTTACAATTGTTAAAGTGCTCAAATATGATGCCAATTAACGTTATTATTGTTTGTATTGTGGCCGTTTCTCCTAGGAGCCCCAATCCTGGACCAGAACCCAACTGTGCTAGTTGCTGTACAAACACAGACAGAAACAAAGGACCTGCTCTAACAAACATCTAGATAGAGGAGAGATTTTTTTGTGAGATGCTCTGTTTTTCCTCCAAATTCCGGAGGACATTTTTTACAACACATAACCTTTTCGTCTGGCATAACAACAAGAACATTTTTATGAGTCACCGCTGCAGAAGAATCTATTTCTATTTTGCCACAATTACTTTTTGTCCACCAGTAGAGTCATTAACAATAGGGGTTTTTTTGTTTTTAACCAGGTGTATTTGTAGCCCTGTGGTGTCCCTTCAAATGACTACGTTTTATAGCAAGGATGATGTTAATATTCATGAAGATTGCTTTCCAAGCTCCTCCACTAGCCAGACATCTCCAAAACATTAGAGGTGAAATTCTGGTCCCACTGAAGGCAATGGCATTGATCTCTATGGGGCCACGATCTCACCCTAGAAGAAAACCCCCAGAATGGGTACCACACCACATCAGCAACATTTGCCTGAGTTAATGATGTTTTGCCTTTAATATCTCGCAAGGGGAAAAGGGACTTCTGCTGATGATTATGAAGACCCACTCAGCATAGCAGTGGCCGCGTGGCCTGGAGCCCAGGGAGTCTATGTACTCACCACGTGATGACACTTTCCCCACACAAACAAACAAGAAATGTTCAAACAACAGAGGATGCAGTACGATTCCTCCCCCCGTTTCACCATCTTATACATTTAAAACAATTAATTATGTAAATACTGGGCAAAGGCATAGCTAAAAAGGACTGCGGAGAAGATTTCCACTAGCATTCTTCATCTGCTGCCAAGCCTACCCATCATCTGGCATTAGTCTCATCCGTCGGCACAAGAGAAGAAAGTGGCAGGCACTGCAGCACTGGGAGATTTCTCTCCCTGACTGACAGCTGGTGCTGTCAGGATTCATTACTGCTGGGGGGACGGAGGGGGTGGACTTTCTGGCAAACCCAGCACAAACTGAGGAATTGCACTATCGTTGCCCACCTGTCAGCTCTCATCCAGGGACAGCAGAGACTTGACTCCCTTTTCTTTTTTCTCTTCTCTCAGAATGCTTAAGATCTTCTCTTCTCAGTGGGGGATGAGCCAGCCAATCTCCCTCCCCCCACAGTTAGCTGGGAGTCTGGGCATGCACACAAATACTTTTTGAACCTCACTTAGGATGACACTTATCCCTGCACAAAGGACAGGTACAAGGCCTCTGCAAAATGTAACACCCACTCAAACTCTATTTCAGGGGTTCTCAAACTGGGGGTTGGGACCCCTCAGGGGTCTTGAGGTTATTAGATGGGGGGTCGTGAGCTGTCAGCCTCCACCCCAGACCCTGCTTTGCCTCCAGCATTTATAATGGTGTTAAATATATTAAAAAGTGTTTTTAGTGTATAAGGGGGGATTGCACTTAGAGGCTTGCTGTGTGAAAGGGGTCACCAGTACAAAAGTCTGAGAACCCCTGCTCTATTTTGAGGCATTTCAGTGGTACAAAGGGCATTGTCCTGGCTCTCAACAGGGGGCTAAATGTCATCCTAAAGGAGCAGAGGGATATTTACTCTTTGATCCAGCAAAGCATAACACTCCGTGTGAGAATAGACCCACTGGAGCCAATTTCGCCAAGTTAATCTGAACCAGTATAGGTGCAATTTAAACTGATTTTAGAGTGTCTACATTAGAGGTCTGCAATGGTGTAACAACCTTTTACAATGATTCTGTCACATTACTACAAGTTTTCTAATATAGACCAGCCTGCAGACTTATCACAAAGTGCTGAACTACGCTGGGGAGAGGATTTCAATATCCTTGTGGAACCTTGGATCGTTAACCTGGCACAGATCCTTCTTGATTTGACATTCACATGTGATACAAATCCAGACTTGTGGGATTGTCAATGACAGTCCAACCAAAAGGAATTCTTAAACAATTATTTAAATTTAATGAAATGTTAGTTAAACTCAAAATTGCCTTCCCAGGCAATGATTAATCATTTTCCTTTCTTAAACACACACACACACACACACACACACACACACACACACACACACACACACACACACCCCTGTTCACTTAACGATTAACTTAGCTTTTATGTTTCATTACCAAAATGTAAAAAAACTCTTTTGCTTATAACAAATAAGTATAGCTGGTCAAAAAATTGAGACTTTTTCATAAAAAGATTTGTGAAAACTTTGTCCCTTTTTTTCATAGAAAACATCCACATTTGAAAAATGTTGATGAACTCTATAGCTGGTGGGAAATTGGATATATTTTGGTGAAATTTTTCACAACGAATTTGTTCCTTTTTTGTTTAAAAACTTTTGAAATCATAACATTTCCTACCAGCTCTATGAACGGATTAATTCAGGCTTCTGTGTCTCACCTGAGAAACAACCAATTTCATAGAACAAAAATCATTTATTTCAAAAATCTCCACTTTCTGTAAGCACACTTGTTTTCCCCCTCCACCACAACTGCACAACTCCTGTAAGTAGTACCATGCAGAGTGTTCCCACGCTTTTTTTCTGGAGCCCACTGTTTCGCTATACGCAGTTCTGTGGTCTATGCAAAGCCCATTTAATCCTTGGCCTATCTGGTGAGATTGCCAACAGAGCGGTTTTTGTAACATGAATGCTTGTCAAGTGGGAGCTGGACTGGAATGTCTACTTTATTTCATAACACTAAAGATCTCTTAGATAGTAACAATTTTTACTTAGTACAGATCTGAATTGGGTTCAAACATGCATGCCTAAAGCAAATAGCTAAGTATCCAGTAACTAATCCCGTGACCTATCCACTCCTACCTACAAGTGGACTTTGGTTTTCTTCCTGCATGATACTGCTAAGATTTCAGACTCTGACAGCATCTGCTAGCTGAAGTCACTGTATAACCTCCTCCTCTCCCATCCCATTGAGCTCTGAATTGTTGAGCCACTCAAAGCAGGCCCAGTTTGGAAAAACAATCAGTATAGGAGCACCTCCAATGCCTTATATTTTATAAGCACTTGTCCCATTGAGAGGGCAATCTACAATAAAATTGGTCTGATCTTTGTCATCCAAGCCATAGGCCCCCGAGTTTGATAGTATCCTCACAGTACTTTGAGTTATATTATTATAGTTAGTCCATCTGTGACAGCTGAGTTTGACTCTAACTGCAGAAGCTCATGGAGGTGACTCATATTGTTAGGTCTTCTCAGAAATCACCACTGAAGTACCCAAGTGCAGGGGCCTTGGTATTTCCTTTCCCACCCCCGCTCTTCCCCCCACCACATGCTGCTTCTCTTGTTGAAACTCCATCAGCACAAGTGGTTATATTCACTCAATTAGTCCTATTAGTCACAGCAGTGTAAAATTAGCCATGAAAGTTCTCCTGTGTCTGTCGTAGCCTTTCCACTAGAGAGCAATTACAGCTATGAGCTTATCACTTTTTGATGCACTCTTCCAAAAACAAAACCACTTAGACCTCTTTGTGAAATGGAAGAGGCCTGTGTTTGAAAAATGAGGGAAACCTATAATCAATCATTCTATATGACTATTCCTGTAGCCAGAGCTTTTCAGGATTCATAGGAGAATAACGGTATTTTTCCTTGAGCCCTTTATCACCATTTGATCTAAAAAAAAATAAATCTATGAATACTAATGAAAATTATAGCATGAACCAACCAACCAAACAAAAAACATGGTCAAGAGTCAGTCATTCTGATACCTCTCTCTGACACTAGGCACATAAAATGCCTTGAGAGCAACTGTAATTTGTAATGTAACTGAAGCCTCCAGGAGGAAAATTTAGCATGAGTATCAGGAAATGTTTACTGCCAATTAAATCTACTAAGCCCTCCCACTAGAAAAGGTGAAAGTCCAATGGCTAGAGACCTGCAGAGGAAAGCAAATAGATCTGGGTCCTTTATTCACCTCTGGGAGATGTGTAAAGATTAGGATTAGTTGAAAGTTTTTCAGTTAAACTGTTTTTCAAAACTGAAAATTGGGTTTTAAATAGAAAAAAATTGTCACAAAAATATGTTTTCTGCCAAAAACGAAATATTTAGTTTTCAGCCCACCCCTGCCCCCCAAAAAATCAGTTTTCAATATTTTGCCGAAACATCAAATATTTCTGTGAATTTTTTTTAATTTCCCCCCTCATTTTCATCCAAACTTTCAGCAGGAAAAAAAAGCTGATTTTCTGACCAGCTTTTCCAACCAGCTTTTTGACCAGAAAAGGGGGTTAGGCTTTTTTATGCTTGGTTTTTATTGAGAAATGTCATGTCAGATCCTCCCAGGTATTGCGGTAGAATTTCTTGGGGGGTCTCAGATGTCATTTAGAACTTTCTCACACCTTAATTGAACACAGAGAGATGTTGTATCTTTAACAAATATCTCCTTTCTCCCAAGTCTTTATTAGATATTGAACTAAAATATGTTTTTGCTAAAATCAAAGTTTTAAACAAAGTTTTTCTTCCAACTGCTCAACTTTGAGACTCTTGTGATGTCATCCTTCCACTAGTTCTTCAGTTGTGCATCAATTATGTACCTGGATAGACAAGACCTGAATGTGTAAGTAAGAAAAAAAAATTGTTTGGAAAATCTTTCAGGCTTTCATATCTCATAAAGAAACGAGAATATCCCACACCCATTTATTGTCACCTTTAAGAGTGGCTCCTACACTTTTGTTTGGTGCCATCTACTGGAGGAGAGACCCAGACTGTACTTCCCATCTAAGTTTCACAGGGAATTGGTGACAGCATGCTTTGAGGACACAATTCCAATACAGGTCGGGGTCCCATATACACAACAAGACAGAATTCTGTTTGCCATAACCTGGTACTCCAGTATGGTTGATTTTACAGCAGAGAGGGTCCTAAACGTGGTTTAACCAGACACCACCAACTTGTATTTGAATAGGGGTTAAAAAACATTGCTCATGTCTAGGCTCTTATCTATTCTTGAACATTTAACCCAGTCCACCCTGCTGGCCAAATTGAGTTAGAATAGTATTTATTGCAACTAATTTTAAACTCTATTCTAAAAAAATTCTTAAACTTGGTAACAACAGCTATCTAAAAGAGCCATATACACCACGTAAGCAACTGCCAACCACTGCAATCTGAAACACAGAGCAATGCAGACCAACCTGTACCAGGAAAAGTAATTAAACAAAGAGAGGACAGGAAGTGACCAACTCTCTCAAATTTTCAGACATTGTTCCATAGGCTCTGTATATCTGATGTATCATAAGGAACTTCTTTTGTAGGAGACAGGGCCGGCTCCAGGCACCAGCCAAGCAAGCTTGTGTTTGGGGCGGCAGATTCCGTCCAATCTTAGGACGGCACGGCTGCCCTATTTTTTTTTTTTTTTTTTTTTGCTTTGCCTCCGGGTCTGGTCGCCCTGCACCCTGTTTGTTTGTTTGTTTTTGGTTTTTTTTGCTTGGGGCAGCAAAAAAGTCAGAGCCGGCCCTGGTAGGAGATACAAATAGATCTCTGCAAATCCACAGAACTTTCAAGAGTTGCAAGTTTAAAGTATTAGCTAATAATTATTAGCCTGGAGCAGGTAAATGGAGCGTTTGGTCTCATCGCGAGTGCAAGATTTTGAAGCTTAAAACACATCATTTCCTTTGATAATCACT
The DNA here is from genome assembly GCF_013100865.1 of Trachemys scripta elegans. Taxonomy (NCBI): domain Eukaryota; kingdom Metazoa; phylum Chordata; order Testudines; family Emydidae; genus Trachemys; species Trachemys scripta. Next base: position 15,791,156 of record NC_048302.1, read on the forward strand.
GGTAATTTCAGGCTACTTTTATGATTTATTTTAGCAATACCTTTGAATAAAGGATACAGTTATAGTTCAAGCCAGTCACTATTTTCCAAAACAAAAGAAAGTGTTTCAAAAACTAAAGCTATACGGGGACAACAATATGGTTAACTCACTTACAAAACCCCAGCACTTTAAAGCAAGGAAATGAATCACTCAGGACAGAATAAATCTCACACTGCCAACATAATAACCAAATACATTATTCTTCACAGATATAGTATAAAAATGCATAGTTTATCGTAACACAACAACATTAACTCTATGACCCCTGGATTGTTGGTTTTCCTTGAGACTTTTTTTTTTATCAACTTGATTTCCTTTAAAGGATACTTTCAAATGGGAAATATTGTCAGTTTATATCTCTCCTGGCAATAGATATTTTTTGATACAGTGCTTATTGCTATCTCTTAAGAATAAAGTATATATGGTTTAATAGGAAAAGTGTATAAACATCAATTTACACTAAAATTATGCGACTCCCTGGCCTTTCACTGGAGGGTGATTAATAAAGGAGGTGTCATCAATACATACATATATAATTATTATGTTCCTTTTTCAAAAAGGTGTTTCATTCTGCTTACATGGCGATTGACCAAAATAAACACGATCCTTCCATCAGCAGAGTTAAGATAGTTGTGTTTTGATAAAGCAGTCTGCATGAAAAGCACTGGAGCCTAACAGATCAGAGAGGTGTCAATCACCTGAGTGATCAGGGTTCTGTTCCTGGCTTTGCACCAATTTCCTCTTTAACCAGGAGCAAGTCACAAACTCTCTTGGCCTGATTTTTAGTTGCCCTGCATAAAATGCAATCTCATGTAAACCACAGTGAAGTGGCTGTAAAACACTACCAGATCAGAGCAGTGGCACTTGGCATTGGCATAAATGACTGCACATTGTGCAGAGCATTAGAGAATCAGGCCCTCTGTTCTCCAGTTAGCCCAGCCTGGAAAATGGCCCTGCTAGCATTCTCCTAAGGAGCATTTTGATGGGAAAAGCAGAAGGAGAAATCATTTTACTAGATCTTGGAATTTTCTTTTATTCTTGAAAGTTACACTTGGCCAGCTCAGAGGTTGAGAACAAAAACATTCTTCCACGCCATGTTGCATGTGGGGACGTTGTGTTGTTTATCCTCTATAACTTCAAGAGATCTTCGATGCAATATCTTCCACAACCAGGGGTGGCTCTAGCTTTTTTGCCACCCCAAGCACAGCAGGCAGGCCACCTTCGGGGGCATGCCTGCGGAAGGTCCGCCAGTCCCACGGCTTTGGCGTATCCACCGCCGAATTGCCGCCGAATCTGCAGGACCGGCGGACCTTCTGCAGGCATGCCCCCTAAAGGCTGCCTGACTGCCACCCTCGCAGGGACCGGCAGGCCGCCCCCCCCGCGGCTTGCCGCCCCAGGCAGGCGCTTGGAGTGCTCGTGCCTGGAGCCGCCGTTGTCCACAACCATCTGGCCATGACTCCTTGAATAACATGACCTCCATCAGAGTGAACCCAGCCTGCTGCAAGTGAAACCCATATAAGAAGTCTGCAAACAACCTCCCAAATCTTAGTGAATCAGTGCCAGATTTGTTACCTTTCACTTTAAGAGGGAACTTTTATCACCAACCCATAGACTGAGCTTCACTGTGTGAATGGAAGTAAACTCTACCAAAATAAATAAATAAATCAGTATTCAATGTGATTAACAGCAAGATGCTTGTTGTATGTATTTTAAAATTTTAATTAGAGTCAGACTCAATGATGTAGGTCACATTCAGATTTTGAACCTCCAAAAGTAGAGAATTGTTTGGATCCAGAGTCTCCCCAATTATCATTATTCTCAGTGTTTGAATAATGTCAAAAATGCTTGTACATTTTTAGATTTGTTAGTAATTTTTACAGAGTCTCTTTTGGTTTAGAGGCGTAGGAAGGATGAAAACACAGAAGGCAGTCCTTAGGTAGGTGTGATGGATAAATAGCTCTGTTGAGAACATAACGAGCTCCAGTGCTTTTGCTCAGCAGAGCCAGCAAAGAAAGATCTATTTGTTTTTCAGATGTAAAAAAAACACTGAAACAAAAACTCATTACCACCTTCCAAAGAAGTTGCTGCAGACACAGCCAGTTTGTGATCTTCATACAGAGCTTTTCATTTGTATTAATTACCTGTCTATTAGGTTGTTTTAGCCCATAGCTCCTGTCGGAAAAGACACAGCTTTATGTGGTAATTCCATGGAGAAACCTACTGATTGCTAATTAAATTGGAACAAATCATTACATTTGCACAAAAGGATTTCCGATGGCTTTTTAGGCATGTAGTCTAACTTTGCTCACCCAGATCACCCTGCAGCTTCTCCTCACTCCCCCATCATCTGTGGATAAAGTGAAAGGTATTGTAGTTTATTGCACCCAAAAGCAACTTGGCAGGATTAATAAAATTAAAAATAATAATAAATAATAATAATAAAAAAAACCACCTTGGAGTTCATTACATCTATTGCATTCATATGCTTCTTTCTCACTTCCCAACACCAGAGAAGATGACTGAGCCCTGACAATGACTGACTGCTTCACATTGGGCAAGTCACAACCCTTCTGTACTTCAGTTTGGCCATCTGTAAAATGGGTCTATACAAACCTACTTCAGAAAGATGTTGTTTTAATGCTCAGTTAATAATGCTTGCTGAACACGCATAGATCCTCATATGAAAAATGCTGTAGAAGCAGTATTATCGTCATCCCTGCAATTTAAGTATCTTTCATAGCCCTTGAGATTAATTACTAGTCACCATGACTACTGTTGTTTATCTTGAACTCAATCAGGATTCTTTTCATTCGGCAGCTGAGAGAGGAAGGACAGTCTTGTGATTAAAGAACTAGCCTGGGACTCAGGAGACCTGGGTTCATTTCCTAACTCTGTCGCAGACTTCTTCTGTGACCTTGAGCAAGTCACTGACTCTTGCTGAGCCTCTGATCCCATTTGTATAATGGGGAAGATGATAATAATATTTCCCTCTTCCCACTGTTTGCCCCTCTTGTTTATTTAGATTGAAAGCTCTTCTGGGGAGAAACGGAGTACCACCAAGGTTTTGAACAAGGATTCCTACAGAAGAGCCATTAAAGGTGTGTCTACACTAGAAGATAACACTGTGTTAGAGCATGTATTGACTTGCATGGCGTTACATACAGAATCATAGAATATCAGGGTTGGAAGGGACCTCAGGAGGTCATCTAGTCCAACCCCCTTGGCTCAAAGCAGGACCAATCCCCAGACAGATTTTTGCCCCAGATCCCTAAATGGCCCCCTCAAGGATTGAACTCACAACCCTGGGTTTAGCAGACCAATGCTCAAACCACTGAGCTATCCCTCCCCCCGTATATGACATAGTACTAAGCACAGAGAAGGATGAGTGCATTTTACATCAGGCCACTTGGTCATGGTTAATTTTAGGGCCCATTCTATGGTTAACCATGACCAGCTAGCTTGATGTTAAGCACAGCGATCTTCGCTTGCACATAATATTTAACATTATATCTGTTCTACCACAATGTGTATTTCCTGTGTGGACAAGTCATAATTATGAAATACAAGCCTGTACATTCCAGCTGTACCCTGTGATACAGCAGTGTGAATCTTGGGGAACTAAACACAGAAACGGATGGTGGGATTCTTTGTGTGTTGTCTACTAGAAAACAAATTCAGAAACCTATTTATTTGATGGTTTATTATATTGCATTATATACACATCGCCGTAAAATCTGGGGACATCAGAGATTAAACGCAACCCAACATTAAATCAAGCTGTCCACAATAGACAACATAAACAGCCTACCCTACCACTTAGTGAGCCCACTAACGGCAGTCCATAGTCATGCAAATTCTTGATGGAAAACAGTGCTCTGAAGGTCAATATATCCTAAACTGGGAGGCCAAGCAGGATGGAATCCTCACTTGATAATGCCCCCTGCCTCCAGCACTCAAAAATGTATCTCTAGGGCTTGTCAGCCAAAACACTTCAAACATTGCATGCTGCCAAAGGAGAGAGGCACTTTTTAAGGGTATGTCTACACTACTCACCGGATTGGCGGGCAGCGATCAATCCAGTGGGGGTCGATTTATCGTGTCTAGTCTAGACGCAATAAATCGATTGCCAAGCGCTCTCCCGTCAACTCCTGTACTTTACCGCCGTGAGAGGCGCAGGCGGAGTCGATTCGGGAGCAGCAGCAGTTGGCTCACCGGGGTGAAGACACCACGGTAAGTCAATCTAAGTACGTCGACTTCAGCTACGTTATTCACGTAGCTGAAGTTGTGTAACTTAGATCGATCCCCCTCCAGAGTAGACCAGTCCTAAGTTAACAAGATCCCAAACCAAATTGGGGCCTACACTTTGAATTGAACCTGGAAATAGATGGGACAGCGTAATGTTCACAAAACACAGATGTAACGTCCTCAGGGCAGCTCATTCTAAGGAGAGCTGCCCCATTCTACACGACATGAAACGTAGCAGTGATCTTCAAGACCAGCTGACAGTAGAGCACACTACAGTACTTCAATAAAGGCCACAATAATTCTTTTCATTGACTCTTGCTTCCTGTGTCTGTAACCAGACCCAAGTTTCTTTAATATTTCCTCCCATTATCTTATAGATCAATTAATAACCCTCTTGTCCCTATCTCTCATATTCTTCCCTGAAAACAATATTGAAAAGACAGCCTCTTAGTATGAATTTCTGGGCAATGGACGAATGTTACCAGTCAAATCCAGCCTTACCCATCTCTATGATGAAACTAAAATACACAAGAAGAAACAGCCTTATAAATTAGGAGGTGGAATGGGGAAGATTCTGAATTAGATCAGTCATCTGAAACTCTGCTCACATCTTGCTCTTGCAAGCAAACTCGCTTCAACTGGAATTCACTTCAGAGCCTCTCTCCTCAGTAATACATCCCCCCAACAAGTGCATGCAAACCCTGAAGATTAATGAGAAACCACACATTGACGTTCGACCCTGCCACTCAGTCCAAGGTGGATCAACGTCTGCTGGCTCATAAATTTTACTGGGGAATATTCCAAGTTGAAAGAGAATAAGGCAAACAATGGTAAATTGGCATCAGTGTCAGGCAGAGTTCAGATAAGCATCAATTACGGTTTAACTTACAGGTGGTTTGCAAAATTCACGAACAACAGAATGGTTAGCAATGTCTACTGTCACACAACGTTCTTTGAATTACCTTGAACAGAAGCCCTGCAAAAGTACTTCACATTTCAATTATCCTCTCTCAGAAATAACATTACAGCCCTCCCTCTGTCTAATGGAGCTGTTTGCTGTAATCAATCAGGCTTCATAAATATGTTCATAAAATCTCATGTATTTAAAATAAAAATGCCCCATCATTTATAAGTAATATTAGAACTGAAATGCAGCTTTTCCATCTTCCAAAAGATAGAGCTGAAGAGAGAAAGTAGGATCAGTGGAACTGGTTATCACAAAGCACTCTCTTTCTGAGAACATCAGTAGCTATATGATGACTGCACTGTCCTGCAAAGCTTCTCTCCCATAAAATGTTTATTAAAAAGGATGTCCAGGTACAAACTAATCTGAGCACACAAAGTATGAAATCCAGGTTGAAGGCTACAGACTAGTCATCACTCAGCACAATAAACTAACAGAGGTGGTGCTTCGAGCAGTGATTCCACCCTTCTAACCAAAGGGCTATTTCAGTGCTGAAAGGTCATTTTTATAAGTATCGAGGCCTGGTGATGGCATGTGATGGATTCTAGAAGGAAGCAGGTGCCTGGGGCGGTCAATAGAAATGGCCCTGGAAAGCTCTGGAAAGGAGAGATCTGAATTCAAGTGCCTGCTCCAGAGTGGAGATTCACACCTGTCTCCCCCACCTCCAAGGCAAGTGCCCCAAACACTAGACTAAAATCTATAAGGAGGGGGAAATGAACATCTCCCACAACCTCCCAACCAGACTTTTCCAAATTCCAAACATTTTCAGACCCAAACTGAATATTTTTCCTGATTTGAAGGTTTGCTAGCCAAACAAACAACCAAAAAATCAATTATTCACCTCAACAGGAGACCTGAACTTAATTCTAGACTCTAATGATCTACCACCAGGCCTTCTGGGTGTCCTTGAACCTTACTTCACCTTTTTGTGCCTCAATTTCCCCACCTGTAACATATACACATAAATTAGAGTATATTACCAATAATACTCACCTCCTTTTACAAATTGATAATAATAATTGGGCAGTGAGTTTCAAGTTAGTAGCAATATGTCCTTCATTTTAACAGACTATAGAGTAGATTTTCCAATGCAGCTTGTTACCTAGCTCCTACTGAAAGTCAATAAGAGTTTGCAGCCTAATGCCATTTGAGCCTTTGGAAATCTCCCTCTACATAATCTAAGGGCTTCTCTATTTATAGCTATTGCAGAATAAGGTATTTTACAATAGCTATTCTGCAATAGCTATTCTGGTCAATTTCCCTGTGTAGACAAGCTCTAAAGGGACACTCCTTTAACCTGTAACTCACTCTTTGTTAAGTATCGGGGGGTAACAGTGTTAGTCTGTATCCACAAAAACAACGAGGACTCCGGGGACACCTTAAAGACTAATTGATTATGGTTGGTAAAAAACCCTTCACTTCTTCTGATGCATGGAGTTGTTGTAATCTTGCTCTCAGTTCTTTAACTGCAAAGGAATTTACTAAATTTGAGTGTACCTGCATTTCTCTTTAGCTAGTGCTATTAATTACACCCAGGGTTGTATTTTAAGGGGGGGAGGGGGAGGAAGAGGGCACGGTGAAGAGAGGGATGAGGCAATATTTCCAAATCTGAAAAATACAAGTGCTATGAGGGAATTATTATTCAGGAAATGTAGTCCAAGCCCTAGTGCCTAATCCAAACCACTGAGGTCAATGGAAAGACTCCCACTGACTTCAATGGGCTTTGGATCAGATCCTTTCCTCCTGTTCCTACAACTGTTCCTACAAGAACAACTGGCATTACTTGTGTAGGAATGTTTCAGAGGCAGGACGGTGGAAAGGGAACGACTAGGGCTGTCAGGAATCCAGCTAATGTCAGCTCCGCTTCCAGTAAATAAAACAAGAACATAGATATACAAAAATGCCATCTTCCCACATATAACTTGGCAAATGCTACATGCTTTATAGTGTCCTGGCAGTACCATCACACAAATGAACTGGCCATCAGCTAAGTATACTAACCAAATCCAGCTGAAATAGCTCCAGCCATTTAAGACACATCTGTGCAGAATGTAAACATAACATACAAAATGTGGCATTTTCTCTGCAGACAAAGATCTCCAGGCCAGTCTAATTTGTTCTCAATAATTTACCGCTGAAGTTTATAAAATAATCAAAACCAAAAAGTGCCCCATGAAACTTATTGCAAATGCTGCTTCTGTCTTCGTAAAGGCTCCAGGCTGATATTTTGACTCTATATGGAAAGTCTGCTCTATACATTGAGATCTCTTTTCTAGGTCTGTTTACATGATGGTCACCAATCTGATGGCTGCATGCACTAGAGTATTTACCTGGCTAGATGGTTATGCGTGTTCAAAAACACTTGGATCTGTGTACATAGTCACGATAATTGTGCCCACAAAAACACACAAACACTGAACTTCTACTTTGGGGTGGAGGGGAGAAATTGCCCCTTGAAACTCTTCACCTATTTGGGTCTGAAAAGAAGGAGAGGAGCATAAGACTGCCCTAGAAACTGAACACCACAGAAGGAAAACTTGGGAAGGAATTAAAGACTTCCATTGTGTCTAGACTACAGGGACTCAAGGTTTCAATTCTCAGGCAGTTAATGGTCAGCAGCAGATGAGCCACTGAGAGTCTGTGGTGGAGTAATGAGGAAATGTGTGTATGCCTCCAAGAACATCCCCAATGTAATCAGAAAAGGCTAAACAGAACCACTTATAAAGACCAAGAGACGGCAGAGTTTTCGGTGGCAATTCCCTTGCTAATTGGCAAGCCGAGTCTCCCTGCCCCCGGGAACTTTGTTTTAACAATATCTACAAGAAATTGCACAAATGCATATATCTCATTTTAACAGATTTGGAGGAATTCAAAAAAAGTTCTGATAAGTAAGATAAATCCAATTGCATGTGTGAAAAGGTTAATGAAAGGCTCAGTGTGCCAACCAACTGCGGCTTAATATGTTGCTGGGAATGTCTTGATGTTGTATTTTCATTAAAGGAATAATTATGTGTGCATCAGGACTCATTTGCAATTTAGTGGCACAGAGTCAGAATTCATTATTTAAGGCAGTAACGACAGCTGTGCAGCTTCACCTCGAGTTCCCAGGGATCTGACTGACATTACAGTTTGAGACACAGAGCCTGTTTATACTGTTTGTAAGGAAAATAGCGTCGGGCAGGTAGATCTAGTAACTGCTCACAAGTGATCTGTGTTAGGTGCCCTTGGCGGGGGCATTCCCCACAAATAAAAGAGAATTAACATTATTCAACAGACATAGAAATATGCTGTTTTCAGCTTTCCCTGTCAAGGATCCTGATAGACTGAACCCACATCCACACTGGAATTTTACCTGTTAGATATACATTTCCAAACACAAGTCTAGAAAGAGTTTCTGCTGACGTGTATTAAGTACAGTCGCGTGGTCACTGGGAAGCAGACAAAGCCATTTTAAAACAGGGTTGGGACTTTTTTTAAAAAACTAGATCCCACACTGATCAAGTAAACTGTATTCAACCTGTATTAGCAGAAAGAATGGTTATATCTGTGTATGAAAACCATGTTCTAACATAGGCAAAATTCCACTGTGGACAGGTCCTAAAGAATGGAGGGGGAAAATAAGCTATTCCCCCCACCTCCACCCACACATAAGAATGGGGACCAGGGGGAGGAGAGAGAGAGAGAGAAAGGAAAATATTAGAAACATAAGGAAATCAAATCCAGGAAGTGCCAAGTCAAGCTAAAAAGCAACAGAGGGTCCTGTGGCACCTTTGAGACTAACAGAAGTATTGGGAGCATAAGCTTTCGTGGGTAAGAACCTCACTTCTTCAGATGCAAGAAGTGAGGTTCTTACCCACGAAAGCTTATGCTCCCAATACTTCTGTTAGTCTCAAAGGTGCCACAGGACCCTCTGTTGCTTTTTAGCTTGACTTGGCACTTCCTGGATTTGATTTCCTTATGTTTCTAATATTTTCCTTTCTCTCTCTCTCTCTCCTCCCCCTGGTCCCCATTCTTATGTGTGGGTGGAGGTGGGGGGAATAGCTTATTTTCCCCCTCCATTCTTTAGGACCTGTCCACAGTGGAATTTTGCCTATGTTAGAACATGGTTTTCATACACAGATATAACCATTCTTTCTGCTAATACAGGTTGAA